>NC_133394.1:112895342-113135342 GCF_047511655.1 Castor canadensis
GTGTGGGAGCTAAAATCCAGCCCATTTTGCTCCCCTAGAGGAGGTGCCATTCTCTAAGTTGTACAAAGGCACCATGCAGACCACCAGAGCCCTGCACCTGGACCATGTCAATGACTTACAGGCCAGAAAGGGACCTCTTTCTAGAAAGGAACAAAGTGTAGATAAGGAGGGGTAAGAAGTCAGATGGCAAGAGCCCAGACCCCCAGACCCAAGTACAAAATCGAATATGACTGTGTGGCTCACTGCTGAGATCCCAGCACCTTGAACAAGCCTGGCAAAGAGGTCTACAAGGTCCACAGTGTTTGCAAATGATTGAGTGAGCACCCAGATCAGTACTGACTCTGGGACCTGGGATGAGGGCACTCGCAGTGGTGGTGAAGTTGTCCCATCTGCCATGGGTAGAAAGCCAAGCCCATGTTATCCTTCCCAGGCTCTGTTTTCAGTCAGGGGAGCCAGACACAGAGGGGGCTGGTGACCCGGCCTGTGCCCATTAGCCATAGGCCTAAGGTTGGTTCTTGGTGTCCTGGAGATTTTCACAGGCTGGGGTATTGAAGAGAGGGTCATGTTTTATACGACATAGACTTTGGGGTCACAAGGAGCTGATAACATCCCTGGTAGCTCTACCTGAGACCTGGAGCAGGTAGCTTTACCTCTCTGAGCACATTCCTTTATCCGTAAGATGAGAATAGGGTAAAAAGGCTAAAATTCTGGCTCTTAATTAGAATTGCCTGGGTTGGTTTGTTTGCTTTGGTTTTTTAAAACAGGGTCTCACTATGTAGCCCTAATCCTCCTGCTTCAGCCTCCCAAATGCTGGGATTATAGGCATACACTCTGGAATTGCCTAGGTTTAATATTAACCTCACCGCTTACCAGCCAGCTCTGCACCTCAACTTCCTCATTTGTAAAAAGAGAAGAAGGAAAGCATTTCACTCATAGGCCAGAAGGAACATTAAATGAATCAGTACACACAGAGCACTTAGAAGAGCACTGGCACTCCCGTCCTCCACCTAGCATCGTGGTCAGTGATCCCCCTGCCTAGATCCAAGACAGCCCAGAGGACGAGCCCACACAGCGCAGTGCCAGATTCCCTCACACTCGCCTCATCCTGACAGTCATTATCCAGTTGTCCTCCTGTGACAATTCTCCAGAGGATTTCGTGGGACTGTCCTTGTTTTCATCCTTAACCTGTCCTTTGTCCAAGGCACTTGGAAGCAGAAGAGGAAGATATTCAAATCTCCTGTCTTATACAAGTGGCTGAGATCTGGAAAAGCCATGTTCCTGCCTGGGTCTGTGTCCAGGGGATGAAGCTGACAGTTGTGACCCGCACAGACAAATCATAGCCTCTGTAATAAATTCCCCCCTGCCTGGGTATTATTATTCCCTATTTTCAGGTGGGCACTTGTGATTAGGAAAGGGAGGTCACTCCTCCGGGCAGGACCCTCCCCTCCAGTTGGTCTAGCGCCTGGCACACTAGACCTATGCAGATTTGGGTGAGAAGAACAGAATGAATGAACACTACAACCATGAGAGCCAAACTTAAATTTGAGTGCAGCTCTACTTGACCCTACTCTGTTTTCTTTACATCCTGCTATGTCTTGGACTTCAGGGATCTGACTTTTGGGGCTTTTGTTTTTGTTTTTGCTGGGGGAAGGGGTAGTAATTGGCATTTTTATTTTACTGTGGCAAAAAACACACAACATAAAATTTACCATCGTAGTCATTTTTTGTGTGTACAATTATTCATGTTTGCATTATTCATGTAGTTGTGGATCACAGAATCTGAGTTTTTAAAGTTAGAGTTTAATGACACAACACATTTTATATCTATTATCTACCAGCTCATGAATATGTTGAGTTGTTCACATTTTAAAGCCCTCATTGGGGTGAGGTTGCTTACCCTTCGAAACTTTAGTAGGCAAAAAAACTAAACGATCAGGTCTATCTCGTGTTTTATAACATCCAGGAAAAAAGAGCAGAAAGACTTTCTTCTGTATTTTGGTTTTGCAGATGCAGAGTCACGTGTTTACAAAACAGAGTATCAGGATCCCCACTTCTCTGTACAGGAGACGCTCAAAAGGAAGTCTGGAATTTTTCTAAATTCTCCCCACCAAGGAAACACTCCTGGTATTTTGTTTTGTTTCTTTAATGAAAGAAAACAATCTGAGTATATTTTCACAGTTTTATTTTCTATTTTTAATAACACAAAAGGTTTCCCATTTCCTGGGTTTTAGAGATTTTTAACCTGATTACCAAAGAAAAACATGCACATGGCAAAAAAAAAAAAAAAAAGGAAGCATTTTCTTAATGCATGATTAAGAAGATAAAAATAATGGAGATAACCATTGTTACACTTTCTTCTAGTACTTTACCTTGCAAATACTAACACAAAAAAAGAATATAAGTAAATTTCATATGTAACTTGCTGCACATTCCTCTAGACTTTTCCCTCGAGAATACCAACACAAAAAAATCATTATATTTCATACATATTTTGGTACACGTTCTTTCAGATTTTCTCCTCAATGTTCTACACCATCTATTTTATAGTAAAGATGACTATATACTCCTTCAGCTGTGTTTCTCACCAAAATGTCTCAGACATCTCTTCATGAGAAGTATATGAACCTTTCTGAACACTAAAACAGTATTACGGAGTTCATGCCATGTGGACTCCATCTTATTCCACGTTGAGACATTGGGACTGTTTGCAGGCGTTTGCTCATTCCTCTGACACGCGATAAGCATAGAGGCCACACTGTTACAACGCCTCTCTTGAACTTGACCTTCCCTTGCTCTTAGCCCAGCTCCTGGAGCACCTGCTCCGTGCCCCGGCACATGTTAGTTGAGCCCCCATACTCTCACCTCTCCCAGGAGGGTAAGAATTCTTGCCAACTTCTTCCCTCAGGGCTGTTGTGAGGACTAATGAGTGCACACTTGCCAAGCACTTGGTGTTCCCTCAATAACTGCAACACACAAATATAAAATATTTTCAGTCCCAACAGAGTTTTTGGATTCCTTTCAGGAAGAAGTGAGGCCCATCTAAAATGTATGTGTTTGTATAAATACTTACAGTTTGTCCCTTATATTCTAAAAGGGACTGCTGAGAGTGGAGAACTCACCCAGGTTGCCTGTATCAGGAAGGATCAGGTTCAGGAAACTTCCTGGTGGCAGGGTGGCTAGGGAAATGAGGCCACTAGCTGGGGGAACTACATCTGGAAATAGTGTTGAGCACCTGATTTTAGATGGAAACAGTCACTTTCTGGTTTTCTAAGAAACGTTTGTGAGCATCTCCTCAATAGCCAGTTCTGGAGTGTCTATATTGTGCCTGGGAAACAGGGAAGCCAGGCCTGAGCCCACAGGTCCTGCCTTCAGGAAGCTTCTGATTAGTGCACAGCCCCTCTGGCTGTGTGGCTCCCATGTCCTTTGAAATATGGAATCACTGGGGTCAAATTCCCATGCCCCACAGAAACCCCAGTCCTCTAGATTTCATGTAAACCATTAGCTGAAGGTTTGTGTTCTCAGTCCCTCTCCCTGTGGCTCCAGCTTTAGCGTGGACCAGCCCTCTGCGTGTGACATGGGGCAGGGATGAATGTTGACTCTTTTTTTCTCTTGCTCCCCAAAGTGTCTTTCCTCACTTCTTTTCCCCCATAAAAGAAACATTTGTGAGTTTAAATGTCATTAAACATTGTTGGGATTGAGAACAAACAAGCTTTTACAGTACAGAAGACAAAGAGCTTCAGCAGTTGATAACCGACACAGAGACGGTGACCATGGCACGCTCTGATGAAAGCATTTGACTTTGTTAACCTCCATAAACCTCTCAACAGTCATGTGAGGCAGATGTTATCATTGTCCCACTTTAAAGGTGAGAAAGCTAAATGTGGCAGGTGCTATGGGGTCTTCTCCACACCCCTATAGCCCTTACCATGTCAGGGCTGGCCAGCCAAGGTTCCCACTACCACAGCACTGCCTGAGACTTTTCTCTGCCCATGAGTGACAAGACAGGTGTGCAGGGGAGTTACCATCCCCTGGAAGTAGCCGTCACCTAAGACTGATGGAGCTGTGATGGAGCCCCGCCTCCTCACTCCTTAAGTGTGACAGGTCAGAGGCACATGCGTTCTACATGTTGTCCTCAAATTACCCTTGGATGGCGAGCACTCCAGATCCCCCAGGTGGCTTGCATCATACCCTGTACTTACTGGCCCCTTTCTTCCCCTGTCCCTCTCTCCCACTCTCCATGTGTTTTCCTGCAAATAAACTACTCACACTCAGAAGGTTGTTTCAGGACCTGCTTCTGGGCAAAGCTAGGTGAAGATACGGAATCATGTGCCCAAGGTCACATCTCCTCGGATTCAAACCCAGAGATAACGGCTGTGGAGCCTGTGATCTTTCCCACGACATCACACAGCCTCTCAACTTCAAACCGAATGCACGCCTGCCTGCCTACTTTGAGGGCATTCCTCACCACCAAGGGACCCCGAGGCCCTCAGCCTCTCTGCTGCAGAAAATATGGTAATGACCGCCACATATCCCGTGATTTTACTTGTCCAGTCTTGTGCTAAGTGTGTTGTTTTCCCAGCCTCATTCAAATATCACAATGAACCCACAAGAAAGACACATTCTTGTTAACCTCTGTTTTCTGGATGGTATAACTGAAACTCAGAGAATTTAAGTGACTTGCCCAAGGGCAATCGGAGTCAGAGCCAGAATCTGTACACAAATCTTTCTGGGTCCCCCACCCAGATTCTCATGAAGTACACCACAAACCACAACAAAAAACAGGGTGCCAGACATGTCCACAGCCAATGTTTTGCTTTCTTTCTTTCTTTTTTGACAGTGCTAGGGTTTGAACTCGGGGCTTCCTGCCTGCTAGAAAAGCACTCTACCAACTGGGCCCCACCTTCAGCCTTTTTTGCTCTGGTTATTTTGGAGATAGGGTCTTGCTCTTTGCTCAGCTGGTCTTGACTGTGATCTTCCTATTTTAGGCCTTCCACAGTCACTGGGATGGCAGGCATGAACCACCATGCCTAACTTTTGTCTACTGAGATGGAGTCCTGCAAACTTTCTTCATTCCATATTGGCCTGGAACCACAATCTTCCCCAACTCAACTTCCTGCATAGCTTGGAATGGCAGGCATGCCCACATACTGGTTGAGATGGGGTCTCATGAACTATTTTCCAGGTCTGGCCTCAAACCATGATTCTCCTAATCTCAGCCTCTCAAGCAGCTGGGATTACAGGCAAGAACCAGCAATGCTCAGCTAATGTCTCAGTTTCTTACCATTGTTACAATAAGTTACAACAAGCTGAGCAGCTTGGTAAAAATTTCTTGTCTTATAGCTCAGTATGTTAGGAGTCTGACACAGGTCTCACTGCTAAATTCAAGGTGTCAGCAGAACTGTGTTTCTTTGTAGAGACCTTGGATGGTTCTGATTGCTTTGACTTTTCCAGTTTCTGGAGGCTTCCCATCTTCCACGTCACAATGTCCCATCTCTCTGAACTTCTTCTGGTGTCATCTGTCTCTGACCACAGCAAGAATGGTATAACTGAGGCTCGCTACTTAAGGGACTCACATGATTTGATTGGGCTTTTCCAGAAAATAGCATAAGCTCCCATCTCAGGATCACTAGCTTGAATCACATCTGCAAAATCCCTTTTGCAGGTAAGGTAGCACCTTCACAGGTGTGTCAATCAGCTTTCCATTATTGTGACAAATTCCTGAGGCAATCAACTTACAAAGAGAAAAGATTTACTTACTTTGGCTCACAGTTCCAGTACATGATGGTTCAGCTTTGGGCCTAAGACAGCACATCATGGCAGGAGCATGGGCAGAGCAAAGCAGCTCACTTCATGGTCAGGGTACAAAAGAGAGAAAGAGAAAGGGGCTGAGGTTTCACAGTCCCTTTGAGGGCAAGCCCCCAGTGACCTAAAGACTTCTCACTAGATCCAGTAGTGCCATGGGCTGAGGACAAAGCCTTACACACATGGACCTTGGGAGCATTCCAGACGCAAATTACAGCAACAGGGGCCAGGGAGAGGTCATCATTCTGCACAGCTCATTAAGTCCTGTTATATCTGGGGAACCTCTTTGAGGAGTAAACTGAGCTTTACAAAGACAAAAGAAATGTAGAGGAGCAGACAAAATATTCCTGTACAGAAATGAAGACTCTTCCCCGACTTGAACCAGTGCTGGACTGAGCTGATTGTGGATGCAGGAAGAAGACATTGAGAAGACCAAAGGAAGAACAATTGAGACAGGCTTCAACCTGGGAAAGAGACATCAGTGTGGGATGCTTGACCTATCACAGAAGGGGAGCTGAGTGGAGGTCTCTTGTGCAGTACGTTACTTTGCCTACAAGCAACAGAATATCTGAATTACAGGAGGCTAAGTTATAAAGGTACTTAATGATTCTATACTTTAAGGATCCTGGAGGTAGGCACTCCAGTACTGTTTGGTTGTGTAAGAAGACCCTTCAAGGACTCATGCTCTTTTTATCTCAGGCTCTGCCATCCTCACAGGATGGTTGCCTAAATGCAAGTGTCACATGTTAAAACTACAGTGGTCAAAGCAAGAGGAAAGTTGGTTGTGGAAAAGGGCTTCCCTGTTGTGGACCACTCTTTTCAATGAAGAAGGCCTTCTCTGAGGTCTCTACAAGCCTTCTTCCTCTCATGTCAAGTCAGATGCCCACAACTAAAACCATCTCTGGCAGAGAGGAAGGAGGTTGCCTTGTTCATTGCCACTTGAACAAAATGGGGCACTGTTAGCCAGGAACAAGTGACCAATGACTCTTTCCTAAAGCTTAGGAAATAGCAGTCTCTCCCACAGCCTGGGAGGCAGGACAGAAGTTTGTTCTAGTTAGTGTGCAGGACATGTTACCCTCAGGGCACTTTCTTTACCCTGAGCCAAGGAATCCACTCAAGACAAACTGACCCCACAATCCATCAGTCACAGTTTTCTTGGGTGCATTATCATTTCCAAGTTGAACTAGCCAGCTTCCAAAGTTGTTTCAGAGTTATGATACCATAACTAGTGTGAAAGTACCTAACCTGGTACCTGGCACATATGAAATGGGAATCCAAGGTTGGTCAAATGGTAGTGGTGGTGACAGGGATTTGTGCGTGCAGATGTCCAGGCTCTGACTGCCCTTAACTAAGCACACATGGGAATGTTTTAGTGCCCCTGTACAGTCTGCACAGAGAGGTGGGAATCTGTTGTCAATTCTCTTTATTATAGTGGGTTCGTCCATGATGTCAGTTGAAATCACTTGGGCCCCGTAAAAACAATCTCTTTGTACTGGTAATTTTGAGCAGTTGGGTAAGGAAGATATAATTTTGTTGGCCTTTATTAAAAACAGGTTGTCAAGGCTGGAAGTAGCAGCAGCACTTCTAGTAAACACCAGTGGGCAATGAAAGGGAGGGGCTTTTGACCCTCTTGGGGTCACTGACCCTTCTCAGAAAGGATTGCAACCCCGACTTTAAGGTAGTTCTGGGGATGTGTGCCTCACCTACCCAGGTGAACCCTGTCCATGGGGCCAGCTGTGTGCCTGGGGCCAGATGGTGTCTAGTCTCTTTCTTAACTAAACTTGGGTCTTACTGCTATGGGGAACTGCTATGGGGCTTGATCCAGCTGTGGGGAGAGGAGAAGGAAAAATGACAGGAGAATGTCTGCTAGTCTGTATTTATTATTGCTCAAGGTGATACTTCAATTTTTCTGGACATACCTCTATGCTCTGTCCCCTCCAAAAACCGCAGTCTCAAGCCAACATCTGCACACTGGTGAACTGAACTCTCCACCCTCAGTCACCTGGTCTCAGTAACCTTTCAAGACCGGGTTCCTTTTCCCAGTGACTGCTTCTGGGAGGTAGGCAGAGACAGAACTGAGTCAGCCTAGCAGAGCCTTGCTGCCCAAACTGGGTCCTGGAGCAGGAGGACTTGTCAGAAATGAAGAGCCTCAGGACCTTGCCCACTGCTGAATTTGAATCTGTAATTCAACAGTGTCCCAGGTGACTAACATGCACCTTAAAGTTCAAGAAGTCCTGGTCTACAAGACCCAGCTGCCACCTTGCTGGGGCTGGCATATGGTTTAGTGTGTCCCCCAAAAGTTCAGCAATGTGAGCAGCTATGAGGTTGTTTGGAGGAAGTTCTTTAGGTCATGGGGGGCTCTGCCCTTGGAAGGAATTAGTGTAGTTCTTATGACTAATTAATTAATCTTATGACTGTGATTAGTTATTGCTTATCGGAGAGTTGCTGTAGAAGAGCAAGACTAGCCTCTGCCTGCTGTCTGGCTTCCTGTCTCACCGTGTGATCTCTCCTTTTCACATGTACTAGTGCCATGATGACATTCACAAGAATGTGACACAGCCAAGAGGGCCCTCTCCAGATCCATACCACGCTGCTTAGACTAAAGCCGTGATGCTAAATAAACCACTTTTCTTTGTAAGTTACCCAGCCTTGGACATTCTGTTACAGGAACAGGAAACAGATGAACGCACTGGTGAATGTAGATCGCTGTAGGACTTTGCAGGTTAGGATGCTTCTCACTGGCAAGCAGTGAGAACGTTTTCAAATATTCTTCACTGAGCTGCTCCTTTATTTGATAGTCATAATCATTATCCTATTTTCCATGAAGAGCCCCTAGCCACTAAAACTCTTTGGGTAGTTCCTCATTATACACATGTGAACACATGCTTCCATATGTAGGATTATTTTTCACCCTATGGGTTTTTTGTCATTGTTGTTATTGTACTTTGTTTTTGTTTTTGCAGTGTTGAGGACTGAACCCAGGGCTTCTCAGACGTTAGGCAAGGGTTCTACCACTGAGACTCTATATGCTGTTTTTCAGTCTACTATTTCACTTAGCAATGAAACAACAATGCCACATCGTTTGTAATCCATGCATGGAATTTTATTTGTATAGAAATCATATAATTTATTTTAAACAGTTCTCAACTATTACACATTAGGGTTATTTTTATGAAAAATTTTACATTGAAATGTTGTTTTCAAATTCTCCATTAAAATTTTAGATTATTTTAACTATTTTAGAAAAAGCCCATTACTTTATTCTGGAAAGTTCTATAACAATGAATGTTATTGACACTAACACTAAACATTTGCTACCACTTGGGAGCTTTACATAAGACAAAATGGTATCATATCTGCACGTAGATGGTAGTAGAAAAACTAGGAGGATATATTAAAACCTTTTCTGTGTGCCATGCTTTGAAGATGGTTCATTCTCACCACAATTCAGGTTGGTGAATTCCATGCAGCAGGGTCAAGGAAGTTGAGTGTTCAGAAAGTGATTAGGTTCTAGAAGCCTCCGTATTTTTTCCCAAGGACTGGGTTAGTTTTCTCAAAACAGGATTGGGTCTTCCAGGAGTGAGTTAGCTCTCTCAGAACTGGATTAGTTACCCTGAAAGCAGGTGGTCATGAAGCAAGCCTGGCACCTCCCCAAGGTCTCTCTCACATTGTCCTTCTGTATGCACCCAAGTCCAAGGTATTTTGCAGCATGTGGTCACCCGACTTTGGATAGGACCAGGAACCAAAACAAATCTTTCTATATAATCTTTCTACCAGCCTCAGGTAACTTGTTATGGCAACACAAAATGGACTAAGAGACTGACTACACTAAAAGGTGACAGTGGTGACATTAGGACAGCTTAAATGTGACATGTCAAAAATCACACAATAAAACAAAGCATAAGAGACTATCTTGTGACCTAGGATTGTGGATGGACTATGTGTGCAAAACTAGATAAACTGTGAAATTAAAAAATTGACTTTTTTTTTTAGTGGTACTGGGGACTGAACTCAGGGCCTTGTTGGTGCTAGACAAGTGCACTACCACTTACGCCATGCCACTAGCCCTTTAGTTTTTAATTTTGCCTTTGAGATGGGCTCTCAATAACTTTGCTCAGGCTGACCTCAAACTTCAATCCTCCTACTTCTACCTCCAACTAACTGAGATTAGAAATGCACCACCACACCCAGCTAAAAGTTGACATTTTCAGGACTTCTAGTCAACAAAAGATATCACAAATAAGGCACAGACTAGAAGAAGATGTTGGCAATGTCTAAAGCTTACCAAGGACCAATTTCTAAATTCTAGAATATTCAAGAAACTGCTGCAAGTGAAGATTAAGAAAAAATTCAAGACAAAAATCAGCAATAGCACTAAGAAAATAAAGGAAGGGTAGCAATAGGCTGTTAACAAAAAAGAAAACCCAAAGGCCTAAAAAGCATAGACAAAGCCATCCAAACTCGGGAACAGAAGGACATTGGAACAGCACCATACCACTGCTAGAGCAGAAAAATGACAAGACAGTCAATGTCAAGGGTTGGGAAGAGGAGGCAGTAGGAACCCAACCCACTGCCAGTGGGACTGTTGACCTGTGCATCTGTCCTTGAGAACTGCCTGGGAAGATGAAGCCGAATGCAATGCCCAGGTACCTGCAGCCTGGCATCCCCCTCTCTGGATGGGTAACAGCAGGTAAAGGAACACAGATGAGGGCTTTCATCGCAGCATTGCTTATGAGCAAAAGTTGGATAGAATGGGCATGAGTATCATTGCAGAAATGGAAAGGCAAAATTTGTTGGATATGGAAATGTACAGCAGCTAAAACAAATGGATTGCTATGTACATGGACTGGGCTGCATCTTAAAAACATGGTAGAGTGGGAAGAAGCAAGAAGGAGAATAAGTGGTATGCACAATACAATTAAATGAATTACACTGTGTATGTTTATAAAACAGTAGCCTTCCTGCAAGAGCTTGTGCATGTAAGAATCTGTACTTCAGATGCAGCAGAAAGATTCCTTACAACCAAGACAGGGGAATGAAAGAACAGAGGAAAGAAGATAACACACAAGGGCAGAGCTTGACGTCTGCTAAAGCAGTGGACCGTTTGCACTGAGGGATCTTTACTCACATCTATAATTATTTCTATAGATTGAATTCCTGGGTGTAAAACACCTTGAAATTCTTGTGTTATAAGAAGATGGAAAAGAAGCAGGGTTCCCCTAATTGGAGAAGGTCCTAGAACAGAAGACCCTTGCTTTTTGTTGTTTAGCTTGGATGTTGGGGTGTCTTCTCTTTCCTGGAGCAGCTACATCTTGAGTGAGGTTCAGCCTCCCCTTCCCTGGCTGGGTCAAGCGATAAAAAGGCAGTGGCTCTGAGATGTGGTTGCTAATCAGATCCTGTGTGCAAAGATTATCTCAAGGCCACACCAGCTCCGCCTTGCACATTAGGATCACAGGATCTTAGACCCCAAGTTGCAGGACTCTCTGAGTTTGGCCTCCATCTGTCACAGGAGCCCTTCTACAGCCTTCCACCCCTGCTTCAGCAGAGGCCAAGAGCTCAGTGTGTGTGAGGCAAAACCCCTTCCTCCATTCCCCCAGCCTTGCACCCTCACCCTCCTACAGCTTTATCCTGCATGCCTGGGAGCCCACCCTTGCCACCTGCCTGGAATCTTCCTTTCCTGAAACCCTCACCTCAGTGAAGTAAGACAGGACTGAATCTCAGATGCTGGTGGGAAAATGGTCCCCACCTGGACTGCTGTATGCACTGTCTCAGATCAAGAAGCAGCAAACCACTGCTCAGGCCCAAGGCAGCTCAAGTAATAGCTAATAGTGATTTGACATCTTAAGGAGTTATGAAGATGGATGGACGAATGGATAGATGATAGATAGATAGATAGATAGGTAGATAGATAGATAGATTATAGATTTCTGGTGCACCCTCAGAGCCACTGGACCAGAAGAATGTGCACCTTACCAAGAGCCCTGGGAATCTGAGCTCACAGTAAAGTCTGGGGAGCTGGACCTGGGTGTCTGTCACTGTGGCTGGACTTGGGGCTTGACCTGTGAGTTGGAATCCTCAGTCCACCACTGCCTTGCTGAGTGACTGAAGCATCCTTTCATCGTTATGTTTTCTGGTCTCTGAAATGGGATGAGCATGTGTATCACCCCACAGGGTTTTTGTGGTGCTTGAGTTAGATCGACAAGCCCAGGGGGGCTCTCTAAGTGTTGGGCTTCATTTCTATCACCTTGTTCCTCATGTAAAATCCTCACTTCTCTCTGTCTATCACAGGGAAAAGGTGCTTTGCATAACTACTCAGAACTTCTGTGCAGATGGACTTGGGTGTTTCCTGAGAATCCCAGCTATGCAAATGCTCTGAGAAGGCAGGTGAGAGGGGCAGGGCAAGCCCTACACATCCACCTGTGTTAGTCAGGAGGGGAACGATGGCTTTCTGACTAGGAACAAATTACAGGAACTTGTTTCCCTGAGAAACAGTGCGTGGATCACACTGGAGCAAGGTTATGTAAAATCAATCAATAAATAATTAAAACAAATCAAATAACTGCCTCCACCCAGATGCTACCACAGCAGGCTGCCTTAAACATGACCTTGCCTCTTGTTGGCCTTCCTCAGGCCATAAAATGGCTTCATCGCTGTCTGATTTGCATTTAATATCTGTTTTTCCTGCACAGGGTTCAGGTTGATTTTGCCCTACTGGGCCCAGGTGAGGGTAGAAAGTAGAGGGAAGTGGAAAGCCATTTAAATGCCCAATGGCCTGGAGAAGCTGTGTGCTTCCAGGACAGGGCCTTGTTTCTGCTTAGATCTGCCAGTTGTTGTTCCCAGTGAAGCTGTAAGACAGGGAGGACTCTGTGCCCAGGAGGGAGGCTCTGTAAGGGACAAGTGTCTATTTTATAGCAGAGCCTGAGGTTTGCTTCCTGTCTGGCTTTCTGAGAACTGCTTGTCAGGATTAATGAAGTCCATCCAGATATTTTTAAGATTCTAGAAAAGGCATTTGTGCCTAAGCCCTGTTTATATTAATAACACATATACAGTTCACACCAGGTTACCTCAGCTCAAAACAGTTCCCCTGCCCCTGCTGTGTGGACCCAGGCTCCTCAATAGTGAACTTGAGATTTTTTGGACACATGACCATTTTTCCCATGATGGGCACTACACATAAATTCCATAGAAGGTACATGTTGGGGAGTATTATTTATTTAGTTATTTATTTTTAAAATCTTTATGAGGTGTATTCTGGTAACTTTATACATATACATAAATGTGTCATAATCAAATCAAGATAATAAATATTTCCATCTGGTCAACCATGAGTCATTTTTATATGTTGGGAACTTTGTACTCCTTAGTCGTTTTTGAAATATATCATAGGTTGTTTTAACCAACAGTCACCCTGCTGTGTTAAAGAAGCAGCAGAAGTGATTCCTCCTCTCTAGCTGTGTTTGGTTGCCCCTTGTTGAACTTTGTTTTGTCCCTCCTCACCACCCCCTTCTCTTTTTTTTTTTTGGTGGCCCTGGGGTTTGAACTCAGGGCCTCACACTTGCTATGCAGGTGCTCTACCACTTGAGCCACTCCACCAGCACCACCCCCTTCTCAATCTCAAGGGATCACTGTTCTATTCCCTTCTTCTACAGGCTGATGTACTGGTTTCCACAAATCAGTGAGAACATGTGATCCAGCAATTCCACTACTGAGTATATATTCAAGGAAGGTGAAATCATTGTACCAAAAAAGATACTTGAGTTCCTGTGTTTATTGCAGCACTGTTCACAACAGCCAAAATATGGAACCAAACCAGATGCCCTTCACTGAATGAGTAGCTTAAGAAAATGTGATATATTTATATAATGGAATACCATTCAGCTACAAAAAGGAAAGAAATCCTGTCACTTATAGGACTTACTGGATGTCATTATGTTAAGTGAAAAAAGCCAGACACAGGAAGAATATAATCTTCCTTTTTAGAAAAAAAATGTATACATACACACATTATTATATCACTAGCACAATTCTGGGCTTTAAAACCATCTGCAGATTGGAAGGAGACTTAGTGAGCAAAGTGATCACTATGGGGTTTGCATATGTGAGTTGGGCTCTATCACTAACTTAGTGTTGTGACCTGAAGTTGTGCCTTAACCTTGGTTTTCTCATCTGTAAAATTAAAATAGTGGGTCTCCCAGGTGGTGCATTCACCTTGAAGTCTTCTCCTGGCTGGTAGGAGGCTTCCTTGGCAGGTGGGGGAGCAGTAGTGAAGAGGGTGATGGTAAAGTGTTTCAAAGGGTTTCAGCCTCCTCTACCCCCTTCCCTAGGACAGCTAGTCTTCTTTCTATTTTATACACTGGGCATCAGGAGTATTGTTGGAAGTAAAGGTCTTCCAGGCTGTACTAAAGCCTGTAAAAAACTACTTTAGATCACTCAGTAGGGTGACCATATATAATTTATCAACCACATTGGGACATTTTGAGATTGAAAAGATGTCATTAATAATTACACTGTGACAACAGACTTAAAAGGAGCTATCCCAGACAAACAGAGACTTATGGTTACCCAGCCACTAAGTCCTCCTCCAGCTCAGAGTTTCCTGGCTTTTCTGTCCTATAATTCTGTGACTTGATTGCTTGTTCTTTGTCTGCATTAGGCAAAGTTCTGGGAGCAGGTCCAGAGACAGCAGCAAACAGGGACTGCTTCAGGGAATGAAGTCATTAGGTGTAGCCTGAGGGACAGCAGTCATCAGGGACAGAAGCCATCAAGAGACAGCAGCATACTTACTTACCAGAATATGCAGCTGGAAGAAATGCACCCACAAGGCCACCTGCAAATGACAGATGGCATGAGTTCAGCCTGGTTCTTGTTCAGGATCACGTGAAAATCACAAGTTACATGGTGAAAACATCAGTGAATCAACCAGCAATTACCCAGTAAGCAAGTGCCCACAAGGAACTCAGCCAGGGACATGAGTGTTGGTGGTGAAACATGAAGCAAACAGCCCAAATCATGCATCGTCAGGATGGAGGAAAGAGTCCCTAGGGAGAGGTCACAAGGCAGAAATGAAGGTTACATTTCTCAGGCAGGTTGACAGATAAAGTGTTGCACCAAATTAGAAGAATGCTGGTAGGATTTCTGCAGAGGAAATAAAAATGGGGGAGGTCTATTGGGACCTCTGATCCTATAGGGCTTAGCTCTGGCCTGCTGGAGGGAGACTATCCACTCACTTCATTACATTTTTCACCCTTTGCTCACACCCCAGTGCTCACTCCTGGGGAGTCCTACCAAGTTTTTCTATTCCACAAATGTTCCCGTCATCACTATGACCCTTCCCTTCCTTCTTTAGAAGTCCCACTTGTGGTGAACTCCATGGCAGAGTGGCACAGTGAGAAGGCTAATGTGGTTATAGAAGGTGTTCATTTACTTGTGATTATCTTTTGCTGGGTGCCTTCTAGCTGACAAATCACGGCAAGGAACCCTTTGGCTGGGAATGAAATGTAGCTCTGCATTCTAGTCTGGGCTTCCCTACTTGCTAACTACATGACATAGAGAAAGTATGGTAGGTAGCCCGTCTGCATCTTGATTTTGTCATCTGTAAATTGAGGTTATGCTGCCATTTGCCCTACCTCCCTAACAGGACATGAAGAAGGTTTCCCCCAACTGTTGCCATTAGTCTGCTACCTCTCATCTACCTTCCCCTGATCCCATACCAAGAAGAGTTCTGCAATTCCTTTGGGATTATGATCACATGAACTCTGGTTCCACTCAATCTCTGTCTCCCTCACATCTCCCTCCTGGGGTTGTTCTCTCTTATTTGGAAAACTCCTTTTCCTTCATTTTTGCACAAAACACATCACTTCACACATATGTTAGTAAGTCAGCATTCAGGGCTGAAAGCAAGGTTCAAGCGGTACATGCTTTGCCTAGCATGTACAAGGCTCCAGGTTCAATTCCCAGTACCACCAAAAGAAAAAAAAAAAGTCAGACTTCAGTACTCTGGGGACATGGAAAGACTCCACATCACAGCCTTGCAAATAGGCAGCAGTTAAATATTGGACTTTCATTTTGGAATCACTTTGCCTATGTCTGCTGCTGATCGCCTTCTGCTATCAGCCATGCCTCACATCCCCTCTCTCTTCTTGGCTCTCAGCAACATAGAACATTTTTTCTGGGAGTGATTTTGTAGAACGATTCCATATTCTGAATTTCTCCATATTCTGAATTTCTGAAGTCTCATGAATGTGCTTGGCTAAACCATGCACCACACTCTGTGATTTGAAACAAGAACACAGCACTTTCTTCTTTTATGTGAAGATGAAACAGTACACAACCTAGGAACTGGGTTGAGATCCATGGGCCGGGAGGGTCCCGTGTGCTGAGCCTGGTGACAGATGGCTGGCCAATGCCAAACGTGGCCCTCAAAGCTCCCAGCAAACTAAGGGGCATCCAGCCATTATGGGACCGGGAGCCCCGCTCTTTGGGTCTGCTATGAGGGGAGGCTTCTGTTTACCCCCTTGAAGGCAGGAATGACAGAGGACTTCAAATGTATATACACAGAGGTCAGTGCCTTAAGAATGGGCCTCAGAGCTGGACAGAGCAGGTCCCTAGCTGGGTTATCTTGAGAAAATGGCTTTAGTTTCTCTGAGCCTCAGTTTCCTCATCTGTAAAGCAGGGGTAGTGTGAGGTGCAGGGCATCTGTAGGACTCACTGAGATGCATGCTTAAGCTGCTTTCAGTTTAGGACGTGGCACGTGGAAGGGCTGCTCTCATCCTCCCTCCTCCTCATTGTCACCCATTCCCAGTTACTTCTTCGTGTGGACATTTTGTAGTGGCCCTGAACCAGGACTGGCTAAGCAAGAGACGCAGGCTGTAAGTCGCCACACTGTCATGTGCCTCACTTTCTTCTTCTAGAAAACAAAGCATCCTTTGAAAAAGCAATTGCTCTCATTTCCCATGGGAAGTCATTTCGACAACCCACGAGCAAATGCAATCTAATGACTAGAATGTGACAGCAGCTATCAAGAATGAAATGTTGCATAAACAGCACTGCCTCTGAAACTTACTCAGTCTCAGCGCTCTGTTTGGGTTCTCTCTTGCCTACCGTTCTTTACCACTCCTCCCCACCTCCCCAACCAGTCCATCTCCCCCCATCCCAGCCTTTGGGGATCATTAAACTGGACTACCACCCCCAAATCCCTGAAGACATGTGTCCTGAGCTCGGGATAAAGCCCCCGGACTGAGATGGGACTTGCTTATTTTTATTGAGTGGCCTGGGGGAGACAGTGAGGGTCTTGATGCAGCAAAATGGGGGGTTGCCCATAGACAAAGCAGCAGACCATGCCTCATAGGTTTTCAGGGAGACATCATTTCATCACAGAACATCTGGAAGGCTGCAGTATATTTTCCCCAGGGTTTGACTCTAAGCTGACAAAAGGTACCGGACACCCCCGAGATTCTGTGACATATCTCAGTGTTGTTGAACAAACATCAGTTAAGTTCCTGTCTCCAAGCAGCGTCAGTGTGAATAGCAAATGTGCCAGTGCTCTTATCACCGCTGACAGACTCTGTGACTCACCTGCGGATAGCGTCAGTAACACGGCTCCCTGGCATGGGGGATCTTCTCTCACTGCTTCGAAAGCGTTGTCCTCAGGACGGACAAATAATTAAGCGCTTTTGAGTTTATGTTGACTTTTTTAGAGTAAACAAGAATTCTATAATCAATGCCATGTACCTCGCAGACATGCAAAAAATGTCAATGGACTTGATTTTTTTTGAAACACACCCAAGGCTTATTTTTTCCACTGTTTAAACTTTCCACTCCCTCAGTAATGGCACTGCCAACTTTGAAAGTGCCTGAATCAATGCCTTCATGTTAGAGAGTGTACTTTCATGGGAATCGCACAGTGAGCAGCAGAGCAGATCTATAGCCTTGCACTCAGGACTCACGGACCAGGGTTTTCCTACCACATCTCACTCACTAATGCCAGGTGATTCAACACTTGCTTTGAAAATGTATCTTGACTCGGATTTTCTTCTGTCTTCTAATTCAGAAACTTCATACAGCTTGAGACATCTTTGGCTTGACTCCTGAAGTTTAAAAACATTTTAAAAATTAGTTGGCAGTTTTTAAAAGAGAAGTCTTTCTCAAACATTTGATTTCTACAGAACTGTGGATTCTGGCAATGTTGATTTACATTCTTACAAGGCAATGCTGTGATAGAACCTGTACTCTGCAGCTTGCCATAGTCCCCACCACTCCCTGCTGCCTCACACCCAGCCTCTTCTACACCTTTAACCTACCTGGTTGCTGGATGCATTTGAATATGACTCTAAGCTGAAAACATAATCAATACCTTCACAGACATTATTGCTCCAACTTAGACTTCACCTGGGGCATCCCTACTCCTTGAGAGCTGCCTGAAATAGCCTTGAATACTCAATTCCATGGCCTGAAAATCCAACAACTTTCCTGGTGGCTTTGTGAGTGTTCACAGATTTATACTCTCATGGTCTCCTTTGCCTCTAGCACTTATGGTTTTGACCCATGACAACATAAAAGGATCCAGATTCCTCCTTGGTTTCTTCCCCTTACCCCAGGCAGTTAAAACTTAGAACGGATTTTGGGGGATGTTACAGAGTACGGGTTATAATTATACTTTTCATAGCAGATATAACTTAAAAGTTCATCCTCTGTGTGGATAGCTCCAGCCTTCTTCCATCTCCTCCTCTTCTCCTAGTGCCCCTCATTCAAATCTCCCACTCTCAGTAAAGCCAAATACCTAAGCTTCTCCCAGATGTCCTGTCACTGAAACAGCAAAGGCCTCTTCTCTGTCTGCTGTCCATACCTCCTGCACGACAGTCAGGATTCTAGACAGCAAATATTTTCCAATCACACTTCCAAGACCTCTTGCCACTGAGCACTGGTCTTTGAAGGAGATCCATTCCAAGGCTCTCATTCCTGGAATGAATTAGCTGCGTTCTCTAATTATAGATACATATAAATTGTGCAGTCCTAAATATCAGAAAGCCTCGTAGTGGCTTGTCTGTTCACAAGTCTGCATCCCCCATTGGACTTAGAGTCAGGAACAGTATTTTATTCATTAAAAAAATTTCCTTACCTACACTGTAGTGGGAAATGGAGGGGGGAAGGCCAGGGAGCCAGGATCCCAGAGGAGGAGGCTGGGCAATTGATGAAGAAAGGAAAACAGGGAGAAAGGCCAGCCACCTGGTAGGTTATACCTGTTGTTCACTGCCCAGGGGCACCAACTCAGGGGACAGATGAGTGCTGAAAAGCTGGGTCACAGTCTGTTCACCAAGGCAAAGGTCCTATGACTGGCTGTGTCCTTCTCCCACTTGCCTGTCCTGACCCCATTTGCTGCCTTTCCCCCAAAAGAGGCACTTTTTCTATTTATCACAAAGGTGCCATATGGGATGGGGGTGGGGAAGGGGCTGAAGGGAAAAGATTTAGTCTAGGAAATGTGGATTTGCTTTTGTCATTAATATGACCTCAATTTGTTTTCAACCCAAGAAAATCCCCACACAATTCCATATCAGGGTTTGCTGTGGTAGACTTTGAGGATGAAGCTGGAGCCCCCTCCCCAGGGAGGGTAGGAGCTACCCACACAAGGGAGTCCCCAAAGTGGAGGTCAGGGCCTAAAAGGTGACGTCCTCCAGTGCACCAGTGAGCCCCCACCCTGCTGTGCCTCTCCAGACGCTCCAGGACGCAGCTCACACCAGGTCTCCTACCAAGAAGGGAGCTCAGCTGTCAGCCGCTCAGCCCCGCTCCCCAGGTCCCCGCGCTCAGCCTGTCACCTCCCATTACCCGAGCTCTGGTTGGGAAGAGCATCTGGCGCGAGTGTCTGCAGGCCCAGGAGGTGAATTTAGGTTGGATTTCAAGGCTGAGCTAAGCAATCTTTCCGCTGAGCTGGGGACTCTGGCGCTGGGTGCAATGAGCGCGCAGCTGCGCGGGGACGCGGGCGCGGGGACCGAGGCGCCGCAGGCAAGACGGGCGGGCTCAGTGCCGCGCTGCTGATGGCTGGGTTCCGGCCAGGGGCTGGCCGCACGGCTCTGCCCTGGGCTCCGGAGATGCCAAGCAGGAGCGGGATAGTGCGGAGCACAGACCATCCGCCAAGATGGGGTCTCGGTGAACCCGCGCTACCTCCCATCCTGGGTGCCACGCAGCCTTGACGCCCCTGCTCCAGACTTCAGCCTTTCTCTCCTCTGCAAGCCCTGGGCTGCTTCTTCCAGAAGCCGCATGCCCAGGAAAGGGGACTTCAACGCCGTGCTCCTCCCTGGAGGTTAAGAGCGCAGGACCAGGGCTCGATGGACCCTGCGTTGGAATGCTGGCTTCTCCGCACACCAGCTGGTCACCCAATCTCCCCAGCCTCAGATCCTCCCTCTGTAAAATGGGAGTGTCAGTAATTGTACATTGGAGAGCTCAAAGCTGAGCAATCGGTTCCAAACACCACTTTGCCCCCGGGAAACACAGGCTGTACGCGCGGGCACAGGGTGACGGGGGGAGGGGGGAGTAGGGCGGGGGGGGGGGCGTGTTATAATTTTGACCCTAAGTCAGTGGTGCTTGTCTATGATCTTTCTCTAAAGGCTCCACTACTTGAGGTGTGACCCCTGCCCTGGAGGCAGAGGCGTTCTCTGGGGACTCATTAGAAACCTAATCCTGGGCTCTCTTCCAAACCTTCTGAATCCCCATCTGCATTTCAACCAGACAAAGAGGTCTGGATTCGAATTGCAGCTTGAGAAGCGAAGCCTGGCGAAGAACATCCAAGGGCTTCCACTCATTATTACTAACCATCTTTGGGTGTCTGAGGAGTCACTAGAAATGGGCGTTTTGGAGATGCGTTCATGAGCCCCAGTTCTCCCTTCCCTGGCGGTGACATCTTCTCCAGAGCTGCCTTCCAGCCCCATAGCATCTGTCTGGAGTTTTATCTCCTTTCTCTTCCCCTGGATACCCTCAGAAGAAAGTGCTGAGCAGCAGAGAAATGTCAGAAGAGGCAGGAGAGGAGGGCAAGCTAGAAGCTTTCACTCCACAGCCTGGTATTGGCCACCCAGCAGCCTCCTGGTACTCCCAGAGATTAGTGGGAACAAACAGAAGAAGGCCCAGGGCATCTGGGGCCCAGGATCACCTTGGTTTCTTCCAGGCCTGGAGATCCAGCCTCAGGAATCCCACACCCTGAATCACTCTTCCAGGCTCATCAGGATTTTGTGAGTCTGGGACAAGGCCAAAGCCATTCCTTCCTTCATCCCACAAGTAACTGCCAAGTATCTATTACTTACTGGGTAAGCACCAGATTACTGCCTCCCAGGTCATTCCCTTGCCATGCCTTCAGTTCAGCTAGCACCCAGGGGAAGTTAGGGGTGTGATAGTAGATGGGTCCTTGGGGAACAGCCCAGACTGTCTCTCTTCAGCCTAGGGATCTCAGTGCTCCAGCTGCTTCAGTGCTGGTGGATTCAGTTCTCAGCTTAGTCCCTCTCTGGGATGCACTTGATCAGTGTCACCTCTCCACTCTGAGGCAGCCCCAAACTAATGCCTTTTGAATGGGGACGGTCCACTTACTGGAACATTCTAAAAGGCAGCACTGCCAGTACCATCCACCCAGGCTTCTAGTGTAACTGCACAACAGTTCAGTCTCTCTCTATGTGGGATCTTGCTTCTGTCATCCCCTGTGGCTGTTGTTTCTGACTGAACATACTCCTAATAATGTTTGCCAACAATTGTCAGAATCAGACTGTGTCCAGGGAATACACTGTCAAAAGACACAATTGCAACAAATTTAATTTAAAGATCTTAATTGGCTTTAATTTTGTCTCTAAAATCAAACACTTCATTCTATAAAATAAGTATTTCAAGGAGCTGAGCAGATATAGCTGGTTTTTTAGACAGAGAAGACTATAGAAAGTAGAAACAGAAGAACAGAGTCATTTGATCTTTTAGGAGTAACTGTCCTTATAAGGTAGGGACAGAGACAACGATAGAAAAATAACTGTGTGGTTAACAACAGGTTCCTCTTTTCTAAGGACTAAGCTTAGAGAACTTCATTAGTATGGTGATTGAAACTGGCCTATTTTGGAAAATTGGTTCTTTCTCGTTTCTGATTTTTCAGAAGACTAGATAATAACTTGGTTGCTATTTGGTGACAGTTTGATAACATAGAACCTTAGCATGAGTGATTCCATTCTGATATTTACACTGGTCTGTTTGGAGCTCAAACAGGAGCCTAGTCCGAAACAATGGCCTTCAGTAATTTTTATTTAACAAGATTTAAGGCAATGATTTTTTTCTAAGTATTGTCTATGTCTAAGAGCCTCTGGCTATAGCATCAAACCACAGATGACCCATTTTCTCAAATTAATATACAATCAACCTTTAATGTCCACAGAGAATTGGTTCCAGAACTCCTTCAGGTACCAAAATCTGCAGGTGGTCAATTCCCTAATGTAGACCCTAAGGTGATACATTTGCATATAATACCTAACCCAATCTAAGTGCTATGTAAATAGTTGTCATATTGTATTTTTAGAGAGTAATGACAAGAGAAAAGGCCTGTGCAGATCCAGTACACACACAACCATCATAGGCATAACCACACAGTACTGTCAGCAACAACATAAGTTTTTTCCTGAATATTGTGTTTTTTGACCTGTGATTGGGTCAATCATGGATGTGGAACCTGTGGATATGCAGGGCTGATTTTACTGTATTTTCATTTGGGGAAAAAATTTTCTTAAAGCCTTTTTAAGAGCTGCTAGGAGAGAGAAGTTCCCAGATGTGTTGACTTGCTTTTTTTTTTTTTTCTTTTGAGTATACAAGTTTTAATCCATGATAATTATGTGAATTAAATTTATTTTACTGTCTGTTTTTGCTTTGGTTTATTTTGAGACAGGGCCTCATTATGTAGCCCTGGAACTCTCCATCCTGCCTCCTCAGCGTCCTGGGAGCTGGGATTATAGGACTATCTCAGTTTTGAAGACATGAGCAATGTAGAGGAATAAACAGTGAAAGGTGAAAGAGCCTTTTAATCTTGTCCTTTCTTCCATCTACTTCTTCCTCAGAGATAACCATAATTTGGGTGTCTATTTCTCAGACATACTTTCACCTATGCATTTGCACACAATGTATAGAAACACAAATTTTAATACAATTTAGATCAAACTGTTTAAGACACTCATTAAATCCTTGAAGCTTGAAGATCTTTTTTAAACCCTAAATGTAGAACTACCTAATGTTTTTAATGGTTGTATAGTACTTCACAACATGGATATATCATTTTGACATTCCGTGGGTTCAAGACTTCTAACGTTCACCTACACAGTAGCTAGTCCTCCTCTCCTCTAGAAACCTATGAGAATTACACTTCCTGTTTCATGGCAGGTGTGTGGAGTCACATGGTTGGCCCTGGCCAGCGAGTTGAGAGAGGAAGCAACTTGTACCACCTTTTCTGCAGGTAAAAGAGCCTAGAGCCCATAGGCAGTTTCATCCCCTGACACAATAAGATGAGCTCCTCGTGAGATGGAGAAGTCACAGATCAAGATGGCCTAGATGGGTGCACCTCAACAGGAGGAGAAGTTGCCCTTGGAATATAGAGTAGCCCTTGTAGGGAGTGAGAACTTGCTCTTGACCTTGCCCTAAACCTTTTTTCTTCATAAGTTGATTGTTTCAGGTATTTGTTACAATAACAGAAAACTGACTAAGATGGTTGTCTCTGTGTTCATCCATCTTTTCTTTACAAATATTTATTGAACAGCAGCTATGTGCTAAGCCCTGAGGATGCACTGTTGAGCAAAATTGACTGAATCCTTGTCCTCATGAAGCCTTAACTCTAGGAAGGAAAACGAACAATGAACAAGTCTTATTCTGTGTCCTTGGCCTTACTAACAGGCAGAAAAGCAGCAATGGGCACTGTGTTACTCAAAAAATGGAAGCAGTGAAAGGGTGCTAGGTAACAAGGCTTTGCTTTTTCCTTTGAGTTTTAGCAAGAGTAGCAAACATTTTCTGAGCTCCAGAGCAGGCTCTAAGAGTCATGGACTAAGAGATGCCAGAATTCCTATTTTACAGATGAAGAAAGTGAGGCAAACCGACTTGCCCAAGGTATCTTGACTCCTAATCTAATGGTCTGTTTGCTCTCTCACATTGCCTGCTTGGCAGACCTTGCAGCTGTACCAAATACCACAAATCCATCTGGGTGCAGAGTGAAGGGGAGGTGAGTACCCATTCTGGAGGCTGGAAAGGATACAGTCCCTTACCTCAATGGGCTGACAGCCTAGCTGCCAAATTTCTTTCTAAAATACTTTTGCATCATTGGGTTAAAAGCTTATTATTTTCCAAAGCACTAAAGAAAAATCGGCTTATGCTGGACCTCACAGAGTTTATCTCAGGTTTGAAATTTTCATTAGGGTGATTGTTTTCAACAGGAAGTTGAAGCTTGCCTAATAGGAAGTTGTTAATTTTAAAAGGTAGAATATGTTCCCTGATATTGACTGCTGATCCTAGCATTTCACTTGTTTTCTTGGCAACAAAAAATTCCAGTGACCATTAGGAAACTCCCTGCTGTACTGATGACCAGTCTTTCCTCTAAGAAATGCCTAAATAACTCTGGGAATAATGGAGGAAAAGTCAGGGAAAGAATAGTAGGTCCATCAGCCATATTCCTTAAGCCTCAATTTCCCCAAAAGTAAAATGAGAATAATAATATGACCTTCTAATAGTTGGTAAGAGGATAAATTTAGTAATAATACACATGAATATGTATGCATGTCTGTGACTGAGTGGTCAGTAGATGTTAGCTGTCCTCCTGGTCTTTATTCTATTCCATGCTAATACGGTTTGAACATGGTTCATTCCCTCCAAAACTCATGTTGAAATTCAGTCTCCATTGTGAGATACTAAGAGGTGGGACCAGGTGGGAGCTTTAGGAGGTGATTATGACTTTGTCCTTATGAATAGATTAATCCATTCATGCAGTTAATGGATTAAAGGGTTCATGGGTTATCTTAAGAATGGTCTGGCATAAAAGCCAGTTTGGCTAGATCTCTCCAGCACTCCATCTCTTGCCATGTGATGCTCTGCACTGCCTTAGGACTCTCCACCAAGAAGGCTATATCACCAGGTGTGTCTCCTCCACCTTAGACCAGAACTGTGGGTCAAATTACACCTCCTCTTTTCTTTATAACTTACCCAGTCTGTGGTATTGTGTCATTAGCAACAGAAAATGAACTCAAGCAAATGCCAATCCCTATTCTTTAGTTACAACAACCAAGACACCTGAGCAGCCATATCCAAGAAGGCGGAACCATGAAACACACCATCTGCCTGTGTTTTGAATATTTCTGAAACCAATGAACCCTGAAGACTAAGTGAGGCATCAATCTTGCCAATGCACTCTGGAACATCAGTCATTGTGTTTCTCACCCAAGACAGAGCCCAGGCCTCTGTTTTCAGATGTTATGCCCCACGCAGTGCTTGGCAGCCATCCCTGATTTTCTGCGGCCCCCCACCCCCCCGCCCCGTGAGTGTTCATTTTGCTTCTAGTGTATTTTGAACCCCGGGTTCTCTGTGTCTCTATCCAGGCAGCCTCACAGGTTCTGCTCTGTGAGGAGGCACAGATTCTCCAAGCTGGACTTTGCTTTGAAGTTCTTGCATGGAGAATCATAACCGCTCCACTTGTGCTCTGGCTGTCAGATGAGATGACTGGAGAGCTGAAGGGACTGAGGGGGTCAGAGACTTGCGTGTTTGTAGGAATTGCTCGTGCTTTCATTTCCTCTGTCTTACTTTCATTTCCTTGGGCTTCAGTTCCCACCTCTGTGACCAAGGCAGTCAGGGTTTTAGGCATTCCTATTCCTGTGCGGTCACCTCAGCAAGCCACTGGGAGGACACATGAGATTATGGCTGGCAGGGTACTCTGGAAATGCAGGGCATGCCTGTGTGTCACTTGGGAAGAGGGGACCAGGGTGTCTCCCAGGCATTCTCCATGTGTCACTGTGATTGCAGAGACACTTTTAATAATGGCACAGAGCTCTCAGTGATCACAAGGCCCAGGTCACAGGTGTGGGATTCTGTCTGAGGACCTATGAAAGCTTTAATAACAGCCTGCAGCAGGGAGGATACAACTCCCACGCAGCCTTCCTCAAGCCTGAGGCCCTGCCACACACACACACATATACACACACACACACCGATATATGCACACATGCACCTGCACATGCACATACATGAACACATCCACACGCATGTGCACACACACACACACACACACATGCACACCTGGAGGTGGGAGCTGACAGACCCTGGCAGGCACTTAACACTTACTCGTGGAGCTGGATGGCAGTGATACCGCAGACCTCTTTGCTGACAAGCTCAGGTCCCCTCAGAAGAGCAGAGGCCATGCTTTTTCTGGGGTTTAAATGTTTGCTGGGACCTGCAGTGGTTATGGTTAAGGGTTTCCCCTAATGTATTGGGAGGTGTGAGTGGTGACTATGAAGGGGCCACTCATACTTCTTTGCTGTGATCCTGGGTAAGGGGCAGAGACTGTCAGTGCCACTGGGCCAGCACTGCTGGGAAACAGATTGCTAAGAGTTGAAGGTGGTGACAAGTAGATGGACATCATTAGAATAACCAGTGTTGCATAAGAACAGCACCAAGACAGGGACCAGGTAAGCCGGCAGGGTCCCCAAAGAATACTTGGAACAGGGGCAAAAGGCCAGCCATCAGAAAAGGATTGAGGATGTGAGATTCCTGGAGTAGAGAATCCATCCAGGAAGAGAGACACATTGCCAGGTCTATAGCCTCTGCCTCTTCAGCCTATCTGCTCCCTCAAATGGGGTTTAACCTCCACCTGCAGACCTGCTCTACTCTGGGACTCCCATACCAACACCCTCATGTGTTGTTGGACTTAATTTGGGTTTAGATCTGAACTCTGCTTCTAGGAGAAACATCCTCATTCCCTAAGAATGGAGGTAATATGTCTACCCCACTGTGTAGGATAATGCTGGGAGACAGTATGTGTGACAAGGAAGATTTCCAGAAAGGAGGTGAAGCAGTAGTGTTAGGAGGCAGAGACCTAGTGTTAAGTACAAGGTCCTGGTGCCATGGAGAGTTCGAGTGTCTCCCCTTGGGATCTGCCTGTGTCACAGAGAGGCATCAGCTGGGTCTCTCCTCCCTGCTCCTCACCCATGTTTACATGGTGCAGTGCTGGCTTGCCTTCCTGCAACACCTCTGTGGAGCCTCAGTTCTGTACTTATGGCTTCACTTGCCTGCTATGCCACCAATCAATAAATATAGACTGTAACCAACATTCTGGTGGGGGAGACAGACAATAAGTACAATAAGCATGCAGAATGCATGCATGGTGTGTTAGAATGTAATAAGTCTCCCTTGGGGAAGCGGGAAGGGAAGAAAGCAAGAAAGAGTCAGAGTAGGGCTGAAACTGGCCTGAAAGGCCTCAATGAGGGCTCCTTTAGTTTAAGACTATAGCCCCAGGGGTGACTTCTCTGACTAATTGCCCAACTCTGTCTACAGTTTGGTCCTGCACATCAGGGCAGTTGCTCTGAGAGCCTGGCTTTAGACCCGAGAAGGACACCAAGTCATCAGAGACCATAAAGGACAGACATGAAATGTGACAGGAAGGACCACCCTGTCATAGGCCTTTGTCAGGAGGAGGAAGGGAGGGGGAGATGCACTCAGGTTCATGGGCCAAGGAGGACCTACACACCAAAACTGGAGCAATGGCAGGAACCTCTTAGAAGCTAGACTCTGCTTATACCCTTGCTACTTGGGGTGTGGTCTATATCACAACTTTGTTGGGAAGGCCAAAATTCAGCCCCCAGCCCAGACCTACTGAAACAGACTCCATGTTTCAATAAGACATTGCATTTTAAGGCAGTTCACATGTACATTAAAGATTGTCTTTGCCAAATAAGAGTGTGGTACCCGGGTCTGCTGAGTATGTAAAGAGTTGATATGCCATGGTTCCCTCACTGCACTCAGGGAGAGTTGAGCAGCTGATGGCGTAAGAATGATATGGAAGACAGGAGGAGAAACCACTAAAGAAGACTATTATCGCTCCACAATCTTCAGAAACCAAAGTTCCTTCTATAGTTGCTCTGGATTTCTTCCTGTGGACAACTTTCTCAAGTTTCTCCACTACACATCCACATTCCAGACAGAAAGATGACAGAACTAGGTAAGAGGTAATGTGATTTTACAATCACATTCCATCGCTGAAGACCTAGTCACATGGCAGCCACACATAGCTGCAAGGGAGGCTGGGAAATGGAATCTTTAGCTGAGTGAGTAGATTTCCAACTTCAATCCCTTCTGAACTAGAGGAAAGGAAAAATTGATTATGTGGTGATAATAAGCCATCTCTACCACATCAAGGAAAAGAATCACTGGCACAAGCCATAGGCTAGGGTATAAGCTGCAACGAGGACAGAGATACCGGCACTTAGGCAAATTAGAACAAGGGCCTATGAATGAGGGTGCTGTGAACTTGAAACAGTTGATAGATCTGAGGCAGTTTTTGAGTATCTAAGAAGCTCCCATCCAAACTCCACTGAGTAGTACACACCATACAGCTAGTATCTCCTTTATGTAGTCCATGACCAAGCCATACCTGGACAGGTTAAATATTTTTAGCATTTCCCTTTTCTTATCTCCCAACATTCCCTAAAGCCAAAATGGAATTTTCCTCTTAACTCTCACTAATTACCTGTCCTGAGAGGCTGAAGCAATACAGTAGGGTAAGAGTTGTAATCCCTGGTATGTTTCAGGTCTCTTTTCTCCTCCCCATTCAGAATTTTACTTTAACTTATTTATGTGTCCAAGGATACGAGCTGTCACCATCTATTTCCTTCATTCCCTGCTTCTAGTCCTATTTTCTGCTCATTTACTTTTGGAAAATTGCAGCCTTTGAAGAAGGAGGGATTGGGGAAGAAAAGGTTAGTCTGATTTCCTCAAAAAAGCAGCTTCCAAGTAAAAGGCAATTCTACATTTTGGGCTGAGGATATGGCTTGTGTTTCTGAATTGGGGATATGGGAAGCTCAGGATGGGGGAGGGAGTGTTTGCACATGTTTTTGACAACAGGCAGCTGTGCCTGGCATGTGGTCCTGTCTACTGTTCACCTAGACTGTGGTATGAATGCTGCCCCCTGTGGCTGTGCAAGACGCAAACCCTGTTCCACAGTGGGCCTTTCCCTGCTTTGATTTTTTTTTTTCAACCCAGTTCCATTGGTCTTGTTGATAGTGAGGATTTTGTTTAGATTCATGTGATAGATGAAATGTCAATTCTAATTTTAGGAGTTGTAAGATTTCAACTTTTCATGTTTCTTCATATATATATTTTGTTCAAGTTTAAGAAAGACTATGTCATTTTACCAATAAATCAATCAAAAAAAGTTTTAAAAGCCATATTAGATGAGGTCATATTAAATTTATTCACTTTCAGGTAGGAAAGAGGTAAGGTAACAGTCACTATGTGTACACCGATACTGAGGGCAGCAAAGTTGAAGATAACTAAAGTTTATTTTTGTTTTAAGGGGATATCTTTTGTGCTGGTTAAATATACATAATATTTAATCATTATAATAATGTAATGTACATTTCAAAAAGCAAGAAGAAAGGATTTTTAAAGTTTTCAGCATAAAGAAATGACAAATGTTTAAGTACATAAGATATAGATCTGTTTATCCTGATTCAGACATTATGCAATGTATACAAGCACAGAAACAATACATAGTACCACTAATTTTTGTGTATAGTTTTATATATATATATATATATATATATGGTATTTATATTTTGTGTATCAACTAAACATTTTTAAAAATTGAATTAAAAGTAATATTTTACCACCCTGTTTTAAATATACAACAGTATTGCATGCATTCACACTGTTGTGTAATCACCACTGCTCTCTGCACCCAAAACTTTCCCCCAGCCTCTAATTCACTATCTGTCTCTGACTTTTCCTACTCCAGGTTCCTTGTATAAGTGCAATCATATGATGTTTGGTGTTTGTCCTTCTGTGTCTGCTTTATTTCACTAAGCATAATGCGTTGTAGCATGTGTCAAAGTTTCACTTTTCTGGCTGAATAGTATTCCATTGTGTGCATGTATGTATATACATAAAGAAGCTATCATATTTTCTTATCCACTTATTGGCTGATGGGCACTGAGTTGTTTCCACCTTTTTCTATTGTGAACAAAGCTGCTATGAACACTGATCTACAAATACCTGTCCAAGTCTCAGTGGCTGGTTTTTTAGCATATGTGCTTGGGAGTGACATTGCTGGGTCATGTGGTGTTTTGCATTTACATTTGTGACAAGTCACCAATTGTTTTCCATAGCAGCCGCACCATGTTCCATTCTCCTCGGAGTCCACAAGTGCTCCAACTCCACATGCTCACCGGTGTTCATTATTTTCTGTTTGGTTTTTCTTTTTTTACAGCCATTCTATTAGGCATAAAGTGATATCTCATTGAGTGGGACTGGAGTGTTGGTGACACTACCAGCAAGGTCTTAGGACTAGTGGAACTCCTAGCAGACTGAGGAGTTCTCCTGGCTCAGCTTCTGGACAAAACAAACACTCAGTACATGGAGTGCCTACAAGCAAGTTTTAGTGTCTGACGGGTAAATGGTGCATGGAGTGACAGGGTGCTGGAGGTGTGGTGACCTTTAGACTAGTTACCCCTAGTGACATCTCATGGGCCACACACAGTGACAGCTTAAGAGCTCTGCAACCATTTGATGACATGGGGAATTCCCTAAAAAACTGACCAAGAGCAGCCTGCAGCTTCACACCCTGTGCCACTGCTCAGGTGGGATCCACTTTGGCATAAAAAAAGAGAGTCCATTCTCTGTGGTCTCCAAGTTACTTTAGGGCAGAATTGTGTCTATTATTAGTGGTTTTAAGTCTAAGAGGGTAAAATATGAAGAAAAAAAATCATGTAATTAGTCAAGTGTATTGTTGGGGCACAATTTTGCTACCCTAAAAAAAAAGGTGTTGGCTTAGGACCATTGGTATAAACTTCCCCTTGACCTGCCGCTGAGGAGATTTTGACATCTAGATGGACAGAGAATGGAGCCCAAATCCCATCTCCACTTCCTCCACAGACTCTAAACCATCTGTGTTTCCTAAAAGTGTCCCTTCATTGGAAGGCAAAACCTTAGGGGGACAAAAGCCACATTGACCTCTAGAAAAAAAAAAATCACTGAAAAAGAAACATTGAACATTATCCTAAAGATGCAGAGGAATAGCAAAACTTTGAAAATGATTTCCTGTGGAAATCAGAAGAACACTTTAGCAACTCACCAAGCATGCCCAACAGAAGTAAAGGAATTCTATGAAACAAGAGCCACAAAGCACGTGGAAACTAAGCTAAGATAAAAAAAGACAGTGGCAGTATTGAACAGGCACAGTTTATGAAAATAACAATGAAGCAAGCTGATTTTAGTTTTCTACTGTCATGTTTCTTGATTTCATTTCTTCTCAACATGAAAAATTTTAAGCACATATAAAAGGAGGAGAGTCAACTCCTATGTTCCCACCATCCAGCTTTAATTGTCACCTCACAACCAGTCTGGTTCCATGGAAACCCTCGCCTACTCTCCCGCACTGCACAGCAGTTATTAGTCCCTTCTTCTCCGCATCTTGCCCACAGCTGGTAAATAGAAAATGTATCAGAAATCTGCTCACTTTTTTTCAAAACTCCTACTTTCACCCTATCCCAATCTACTTCCCCCTCCCCCCGCCTACTTGGATAATTTTTGTTTCCAACTAATCTTTGTATCCTTCTTTTCAATCCTTTTATTATAAAATAAACCACAGGCACAGAAAACCACACAAAACAATATAGCGATTAAGAATTGCTATAAAAAAAACCCACCCTTGTCATCACCACTTAAGACAAGAAATCAGACCTACCAAGCCATCTTAATACACTCCAACTCTGCCCCCTCCAGTCACAAGCCTGTCTCCCTCTGAATTAGTTTGGGCTAGCTGTGGTAACAAAACACCACAGAAGAGGTGGCTTAAAGAACAGAAATTGATTTTTCTGTCTTGTAGGATGGAAGTCTGAGGTTAGGGACCAGCAGGTTTGCTTCTTCTGAAACTTTTCTCTTTGGCTTCCAGATAGCCACCTTCTTGCTGTGTCCTAATATGGTCATCCCTCTGTGTGTATATGAGGACATCACCCTGATGAACTCCTGTCCCACCCTTTTGAGATAGGATCTCCTTACAAAGCCCATGCTGGCCTTAAACTCATAAGCCTTCTGCCTTAGTCTATAGGCATGCCTGCCCTCCCCCTACCTCCTCCAGCCTTTATGACCTCTTTAACGACCTGTCTCCAAATACCGGCATGTTCTGAAGTACTAGGTTTAGAACTTTATTGTATGAATTTGAAGGGATCAAATTTAGCTCATAGCCACCTCCCAACATAATCACTAGCCTAGTGTTTAAGTGTGATTTCCCCTCTCTCCAGCTTCTCCCTCTGCCCCCAAAAGACACACATCAAACTTCTAATTGTAGTTACATGTGGCTGGAGGAACTGTGTATGATAGTCTTTTCTTTTTTTACATCTTCTATGATAAGTCATATTGAGTTGGGAAAAATTATACATCAGTCCATATACAGTACACATCTAACTGTCTGTCCATCAATCAAGTTTTTGGCATTCTTTATATGATGGTTTCAATGAAGTTTGTCACCAAAATACTAAAAAGTTCGGTGCTCAATGTGACATTATTTAGAGGTGGTGGAAACTTTAAGAGGCAGGGCCTGGTAGGAGGTACTTAGGTAATTGGGGATGGGTCTTCAGAAGGGATTATTGTAGTTCTTGCATGATCCCAGTTAGATCCCAAGAGAGTAGGTTGTAGAAAAAGAGCAAGTCTGGCCTGCACATCTCTCTGACTTCCTGTCTTTCCTTGTGATCTCTTGTGCTCTCATTCCTGCCATTTGATGTCATCTATCATGAATAGAACCAGCAGAAGTTGGCACCATGCCCTTAAACTTCCAAAACTATGAGCTACATAAATCTCTTTTCTTTAAAACTTACCCAGCCTCAGGTATTTTTTTGTTTTCCTAATAGCAACAGAAAGTAGACTAATACACCCTGTCTTCAAATTACTCTTTTTAACCAGGAAATCTAAATTGTTAAAATGAAGTGATTCCTCTGAGATAGTATTTCACTCACAAAATCCATATTGGCAAGTTATGGTTTTTGCTATAGAAGGCAAAAGTACAATGTCTAGGTGTTCACAGAGTAGAGCTGCCGGAAAAGGTGGTGAGCACCTCTCTTGTCTGGGCTCTTTCAGGATTCCTTTCTTTAGGGCCATTCTGGACTTGGAGTTCCACTGCCCCTGAATGGACAGAGTAAATGCCAACACCCACAACTGCCTGTATTAGTCAGCCAGGGCTGCTGTAACAAATACTATACGCTGGGTGTGTGGTCTATTTTCTGGGGGCTAAAAGTCTGAGATCCTTTTTTGTTTCTCCTGAGGCCTCTCTCCTTGGTTTGTAGATGGCCACCATCTCTCTGTGTCTTCACATGGTCTTCTCTCTGTGTGCATCTGTCCTAATCTCTTCTTATACAGACACCAGACTTGTTGGAAGTGTTCACACTAATGATCTCACTCTAAAGACCCCGTCTCCTTCACATTCTGAGGCACCTGTGTTAGCACTGTAATATGGATTTGACTCAGCCTCTAACACTGCCCATTGCAAACTTGGTCACATCATTTTCCCTTGTTATTGTTTAGATCTTAAATGTCCCCCAAAAGCTCCTGTCTTGAAGGCTTGGTCCCCAGCTGTTGGAGCTATTGGACGGTGATAGAACTTTAGAAGGTAAGGTTGGAGGAAGCCGGTCACGAGGGGCGTGCCTTTGAAGGGTATATTGGCACTCTGCACATTCTCCTCTCTCTTTCTCCATGATTCTTGGTGGCCATGAAGTAAGCATGTTCCTCTATCATGTACTTCTGCCATAGTGGACTGTGTCACCAAAGGCCCAGAGCAAGAGGGCCAAACAACCATGGACTAAGGCCTCTAAAACCTTGAGCCAGAATAGAGTTTTCCTACAAGTGTTTTGTCACAGTAATAAGAACCTAACTGACACACTCCTGAAGCACCTCTTCCCAGGTCATCCAAGCTACCCTAAGGAAGACTTTAACTAAAATGGACTTAAAATCTCCACCTCAAATTGTCCCATCATTGCTAGCATCTATGCAGTAAAAACAAGGATGGCAGCTCCATCTTTATCATATTGGCTGCTGTTGCCAGCCCCGGAAGTCTTCTGTAATCTCCCATGATTCCCTCCTGCCAGACACCCTGTAGCCAGCCCTGCTTACCCAATGGGTTTGAGATACGGCTTTCTCTCCTTATGCTTGCAGCTGTACTTTTCACTGAAGGTCTCTCTCGGGTCCTAATCTTCCTGGTCTTAGAAAAATATTAATGCCGTTTTGCAAATTATTCTTTTTCCCTTCCCTTCTTTCTCTCTGTGGCAAGGAAGCCAGGGAGACTGAACAGGCATCTTTCCAGTGAACAATGTGTGGCTCTCATGGTTACTTTTAAATTCTTCTTTTGAATGATGGAGAAGTTTCTCTGGCACCCCAGGCAGAGTGTTATCGACTTTTGTTTGCATATAAGAAAACCTGGAGCAACTGTGAAAGAAAACAGGCAAATGAGAACAGGTTTGTTTACAACTGCAAACATAGCTCCATTTACTTTTCCACAAAAGGCCAAAATGCAGTTTTCACTCCTGTGTGTAGGTGGTAATCTATGCATGGCTCCTTACATTGTAATCAGGCAGAAGGTTATACATTTGAGGAACCTTCTTTAAGAAAGAGAATGCAAAAATGTATTGCTTTTTGCCAGTGTTATAAAACACGCATGCTTAGGCATTAAATTGCTAGTCTACCCCGCCCCACCCCACCCCACATGCACAACACAGCCCCACTCAGGGCCTTGGAGAAGGCTATGCAAGCCAGAGACCTCAAAGCTTATGTTTCATTAACTTCATAGTAAATACACTTCTAATTATAATGAACTCCTTAGGTGTTTATTTGCTTATTGTTTGCCTTCCGTGCCAGGCTGAAATCACTGAACTGTATTTATCCTGTGTATCCCACATTCTTAGCACAGTGCCATAGTAGGCAGTCAACAAACATTTGTTAAGTGAAATTAATTGCTGTAGTCAGGAAGGAAGAATGAGTGACTGTGATGACTGATATCCCGTAAGTACTGAAAGGCAATTATGCTCACCTAGCATGGAGATGGCGAAGTAGTTCCAGGTGGTTAACAAATATCCTTGTATATTACATTCTAAGGCAGCATAGATCATCTTGCCAGTGGGATTAGCTTCTCCTTGACCTCCTCCTGGGGTCTCCCACAGCAACTGAGGCCCATTCCTTTACCTAGGGCACTGCAGATGGCCACTCAGAGTTCTGGAAGTCCTTATTCCAAGGACTGCAGCTGAAGGAGCAGTTGCCAGGTCCAATGTTGCATGACCTTTGGAAAGAATTCTAAGACTTATTCTTTCTTACAGACTTGACAGAAGAAGACATGATAATCAGTGACCTTTTCCTAAGGACATTCTTAGAGCTGTCATGAGGACAATGCCTACAGTACTGGGGAACAAAACCTACTTTCGCTCTGAGTTGAAAATGCCCCCTGACATCCTACCATAGAATAAGGTGAGGCAAGAGCCATCTGTAACCCAATAAGCAGTGACCTCTGGAGAAATTCACAATGAGAGCACAGCATCCCCTTAAAAGAAGGGTCATCAGCAAGCCCCATCTACAGATCAGGGTAATTTTTTTTTATATGCACCACACAGCATTTGGTTCCTTGTGGAGGCTCCAACCACACTGCTAAAATGCTAATATTGCATTTCTATTTATTTTTTGCTCTCTGCCTCAGGCAACTTTACTTTGATGTGTTCAGAATTTGGGCATACGAGCTGGGGTTAGAACCTTAATCATTCCATGACATTAGGCATACTTAGAAAAGCCAGAGTTGCAAGAGGAAGAAATGTAATAACAGGGATTTAAACATTAAAGCAATTTAGGAGGCAGAATGCAAACAAAAGTAATAGAAAAGAAACTTGTCGTGGGTCTTGATGAAATACCACAGTGCAAAAATATAAGAATACAAAAAAGGGCTCCTCACTGTTCAGATGGGGCCTGGGTGGAACAACCCAGATGTTGGAACATGGGTTTTACTATCTGAATTCCTAGGTTTAAACCCTACCCCTAGTACTTGCAGTCATGTACTTTTAAAATTTTCTTATCTAAGCTGTCTTCATCTGTTTTCTTTTGCTGTAAGAGAATACTTGAGACTGCATGATTTATTAAAAAAAAATGGAGGCTCCTGGTTCTGGAGGCTAGATATTCTATCATAGGTGAAGATCACGTGGTGCTTCATGGTGGAAAGCAGACAGGCAAGTGGGCACATGTAGAAGAAAGAAAAGGGCTGAGCTCTAGGATCACTGACTCGTTCCCATGAGAAAAATATTAACCCATTAATGAGGGGTCTACCCCACGACTCGAACATCTCCCACTAGGCCCACTTCCCAACAACCACATCCAAGCCCAAACCTTAAATAAACTTTGATGAGGACAAACTATTCAAACCACAGCATGAACCTTATTTTCCCACATAGAAAAAAAGTGACTGATGAGAGCACCCACCTCACAAGATGATTGAACTTTGATGATAAGATAAAAGCGAGAGCACACAAGGGAGGGGTGAGGATAGGTAAGACACCTAAAAAATTAGCTAGCATTTGTTGCCCTCAACGCAGAGAAACTAAAGCAGATACCTTAAAAGCAACTGAGGCCAATCGGAGAAGGGGATCAGGAACTAGAGAAAAGGTTAGATCAAAAAGAATTAACCTAGAAGGTAACACACATGCACAGGAAATTAATGTGAGTCAACTCCCTGTATAGCTATCCTTATCTCAACCAGCAAAAACCATTGTTCCTTCCTATTATTGCTTATACTCTCTCTTCAACAAAATTAGAGATAAGGGCAAAATAGTGTCTGCCGTGTATCGAGGGGGTGGGGGGGAGAGGGAGGGAGTGGGGTGGGTATTAAGGGAGGGGGTGGGGGCAGGGGGAGAAATGACCCAAGCCTTGTATGCACATATGAATAATAAAAAATAAATAAATAAATAAGTGCCCTTGTATACACTAACTGCTGCAAACACATCCAGTCAGGCCACACACAGAGCAAGAAGGATCTTTTTACTACCATGATTTTGGTTCTACTTTTTGAGAAATACTGTGAAATTACTTTGCTAAAGGTACATTGGTCTCCTTTCTATGTCTGCTTGTGTTACTGTAAATGACTACTTCCTTCTTACATTCAATCTGAGCCCAAAGGTCAATAACTTGAAAAACCTTTTTTTGGTCATCCAACTTCAGGCAATCTGCACTCCTTATTACATTGACTTGTTCAATTTCATTCATAGTGGTAATCACAACATCTGAAATTCCTTTCTTTTTTTCCATGGTTCTGTAGATTGAACTCAGGGCCTAGAGTTTGCTAAGCAAGTGCTCTTTTCCACTTGATCTAAGCTTCCAGCCCTTTTTCTTTTTTAGTTTGTTTTTCAGATAGGGTCTTGTGCTAACTTTGCGTGGGCAGGCCTAGAACAGTGATCTTCCTACCTCGGTCTCCCCAGAAACTGGATTACAGGTATGTGCCACAATGCCCAGTACCCCTTTGTTCCTTTCTTGGTTTACTTGTTTTATATCCCCAAACCATAATCTTCATGAGAACATAGATCATGACCACTTGTTTCATTATTTCATTCCCATATTTGGAACAACTGGCACATAGCAGACAATAAGTCTTTGACAGATGAGTGAAGGGATGACTTAGCTGGTCATGGCAATTTGAATGAGCCATCTAGGTCAGAAGGTACCATCTCCTCTCTCTTTGTTGCCCAGTTTTCTTCCCTGTTAGAAATGAAATCACGTTTTGCAACCTGCCATATGGATTTCATTGAGAAAAACACAGGCAGACTGTGGAAGACAGTGAGTTCTGGATGATCAGTTAAAATAAGGACACTATACTCAGGCTGGGAAATATTTTCAGATGCAGGTCTTGTGAGGTGGTGTTTAGAGAGGATCCAAGAATGAATTAGGGCATGTGGGGATAAGCATTGTTTGGTAGATCCTGATGGGCAGATTCCCGCAGAGCATCTACTTTTGGGTGAATGCCATAGGGATGGGAAGCTGCTCCCTGATTATAATCCAAGGGATTCTCTGTGTGTGGTATCGATGTTCTCTCTTTACAACACCCTCCATTACCCAGTTTTTCATCTGGTCCAGACACTTTTCCTCCCAGGCACTAGTTTTATTACTCAGGAGTTGCCAAGTGGAGTTGTAACACTTGACCTTTGCATTTACAATCGTGAGGTTCACTTTTTGAACCTGTGTGCAATCTGGAAGCAGCAGAGAAATTTTGTACATGCAACAGCATATGGCTCACCTTCTTGAAGTGAAGCAGACAAATCCATGAAGGCAGGTGGGACTCAATACTTTCAGAGAGTAATTTTGCTGCTATCAAAGTCTTAAAGGGGGAGCCACCTGCTAAGGGAGTGGCAGAGAAAACAGGTGGCACAGCTGACTGTCCCTGCCCCCCACCCTCCACAATTGCCATGACTAGTTCAACCCACAAGGCCAGAAACCTGCTGCCATGCACCTTACAACGTGCCCAAGATTCCACAAAAGGCAGAAAGCCTTGGCAGTGGAAGCAGGACTGTTTAATTCAACTACAGGACGATTCATTTCCAAAAGACTATTTTTCCTTTGCTTTTTAATCAAAATTATTCCAGTTTTTATGTATACTTTTTAAATATCAGAAGGGCAAGAAGTTGTACACCAACAGTCTTGTGGAAGTCCTGACTTTCTCATTATGAGTTGCTTTTCTGACAACTCTTGTCAACCTTGACTATGTGTCACATTTCCCAAAAAGAACCTAAGGGAAAAATATTCACACTTGAATGGGACACAATACTGGAATCCAGACAACTTAAGTTTAAATTCAAGATCTGTAATCACTTCACATTGAAATAAGAACAAAGGTATCTATTGTAATACTTCCGGGAAAAGTCAAACATTTAGTTATCCATTGCTCCTTTTCTTTCAATTTTGGTGATGTGGGTAGGTCTATGGACCTCAAAGTGAGATCACTAGGAATTAGGTCTAAACTGACTGCAAGAAGGATCAAAGTGGAAACATATGGTGGGGTTGAAGCTAACATAGAAGAGTGTGATGTCACTGTGATGGAGCCTCACCCAACCCTTTCCCAGCTCAAGTGAAAACAAAATTCAATTCACTTAAGATTAAATGGATGGAAAATAGTATAGTCATATTGATTTACTCAAGATTAAATCCACTGGAAAGAAATCACTATAATCTGGAAATAGCAATGTGGGAAGAAGCACTGAATGAAGGTTAGGGTGCAATTTGGAAAGAAAATGTGATAATTGCATAAACAGAAGGCCCAAGTAGAATATCGAGGAAGAAGATGCAGGGTGATGTTGAAGTGATGTATAGCCTCACTCCCCTGGCACTGAGTAAGAGAACAGGCAGCACGTCCTGCTCCCCAAGTAATGAGCTTTCAGGAGAGGAGGAGGGCAAGGAAGGGTGGATGGCAGAAGATCTGCTTTTAGGTGGCCATCTGACTGGCCCTGCCTTGCGAGGAACATCCAGTCCGGGAAGGAAATAGCTTGTGACAGACACAGATACATCAGTTTTGGGGACAGGACTCTTCCTAGTGTATAACTGGTTCTACTCTCCTGGCTAGGTGACATTTGGAAGCCTCACAGAAGTTTTCAGAAGAACTGCTTTAAATGTGGGATGATTTGCTGACATTTTTGTTTAGGGTTAGAATTGAGCTAGGAGGAACAAAGTAAAGCACAAAAGACCAAAATAGCCCTGGACTCAGTCACAGATGTCTAAAACAGTGAATGTGAAAGGAAAGTGAGAAGGAAAACAAGCCTTTTGTGAGACCCAGACAGATTATAATGGAGATTAATTTTGTGTCAACCTGGAGTGCCCAGAAATTTAGTCAAACACTATCCTTAGTGTTCTGAGGGTGTTTCAGATGAGATTGACCTTAACTCAGTCTACTTGGTAAAGCCCGTGTCCTTCCTTCCCAGTGAGGTAGGGCCTCATCCAGTCTGCTGAAGACCCAAATAGACCAAAATGGCTCATCCTCCCGTAGTTAAAGAAAATACTTCCTGCCTGATTTCTGTTGGACATCAGTTTTTACCTGCCTTGGGATTCGAACTGAGGCATTGGCTTTTCCTAGGTCTTGAGCTAGCCAGCATTTGCACTGAGATTTATGCCATTAGCTATCCTGGTTCTTAGATCTTCAGAGTCTGAGGGGAACTAGCCTATCGACTCTTCTAGGTCTCATCATCAAATCTCCTTGCAGATCTTGAAACTTGCCAGCGAGGATAATCACAAAAGTTGATGACCTTACTGTACACCTGTATCTATAACTACCCATACCTGCCCCTCTGTGCCTGTATCCACATTCATAGCAATCCCATCCTGCTATCTGTTTCCCTGAAGACCCTGAGTAATGCACAGGTTGAACATGTGTGCAGATGGCATGGCTGGTGGGCAGCAGAGCCAAGGTTCCAACCTGGGCCTGTCTGGCTCACTTTAAATTCCTGCTAAAATATAGAAGGTGATAACGGATAGCCAACTAAGAGCAATTCTAAACTTGAATGTTTCTAGATTGTGGCAAGGCAATCGTGTAAGTAGCAGAACATTGGGACTCTAAAACTGAAAAAACAGGACATGGAAGGGAACTAAAAGGGTGCAGCAACTTCCTGTATTTCTCCCAGATTCATCCTCTCCTATAAATGATCTTGAATAACAACACTAATAACCACTTCTACCCCTCTGATTGTCAAACACTTTGCATACATCTAGTGTTTATGATAACCTTGCAAGGTGATATTATGTTTCAGCCTTGCAGACATAGGATTCAGGGTCAGGTCTCTGCAGCCATAGTTCATGCCCTTTCCATGAAGCCTGACCTGCATGGAAAAGGAGCCTGGTCCTGAAGCTGCAAACACTGCCCACCTCTCTTAACATTCAGGTGCTCCTGACACATAAGAGGCGGACATGTATAGACTGTAACTTAATATCTAATTTTCTAAACCAAATTCTGGATTAACTTCAGTTTGTTTTCTGAGCAACAAGTAGGTGAGAAATCTGGCTATACAAAGAGAAGAAAACCAAGGAAAGGAAGCGATTGTATCACGGCTGAGATACTCACAGCAATGTGTGCTAAGTGAGTGCTTTCTAATAATAACTTTTGTCACGTGAGTTATAAAAGCGCAGGTTCTGAACGCATTGGCCAAACTCATCCGTTTGAAGTATTGAACCTTAATATAGAGTCCCAGAGCCAATACTATGATGCCTTTCTTTTGTATTAGGCCTTGCTACAAAGTTCTTAAGAAATCAGGGTAGTGGAAGGGAGAATAAGAATTAACATACTAAGCACTAAAGTGCTTCATAGACACTTTATTTTATGGAATCTTAAATGATAATGGTTATACATCAGAAAGAAAGAAAGAAATGCTGGAAGTCTATATCATCTGTCACAAGGCAATCTAATTTCAGAGATGTTAAAATGAGGAAAAAGAATGTCTTAAAATCAAGTAAATATAGGCTTAGTGGTAGAGTATGTGTTTAGCGTTCACAAGGCCGTGGGTCCAATCTACAGTACAAAAAAGTCAAGAAAATATCAAGAGAGAGAGAGAGAGAGACTCATTAGTTTTCTCCTTCAAGGCTAAGAGTTAGGAAAAGTATTTCATATAACAGTCTGAATTCAAACTTAGTCACCCTCTGTGTTAGCTTTCTGTTGCTGTGACAAAAAGGGAGTCAACTTAAAAGATGTCTTTATTTTGGCTCACAGTTTCAGAGGTTTCAGTTCATGTTCACTTGACCCTATTGGTGGCAAGGCTGAACGTCATGGTGGAAGGGCATGGAGGAAGGTTGCTCACCTCAATGTAGCCAGGAAGGAGAGCATGGCAGGGGTGGGGGTGGGGTTGGAGAGAAACACAGACAAAAAGAGAGACAGAGAGAGACACTGGGGTCAAGAAATACCCTTCAAGGGCATGTCCCTATTGACCTACTTTCTCCCAGAAGACTCCCCCTCACCTCTTAATAGTCCATTCAGCTATGAACGCCTTAGTGGATTCATCCATCCATTGATAAAGACAGAGTCCAGCACCTCCATGATCCAATCGCTTCTCTGGGCCTCACCTCTGAACACCACTGCCCTGAGGGTGATATGTGTTTTCAAGGGACATTTCCCATCTAAGCCACTACAACTTCTACCATCTACACATCAATCTCACATTCATTTTGACACAGTTCTTACATGTTAGGGAAATAGGGACCATATTTTTCCAGTGAAAATATTTTAGCTATGTTTTCAAATATGTGATACAAAATAAAGATGTTTTAAACACAAATCTGTTCAAAGTTTGTATTTGTTAGCTCCTATAAGATTTTTTTTAAAGAAAATTAAAACCAATTCATTGTATGTTTCTTTTATCCATTTTCCCTTTCTTTTTTCTTCATGGTCAGCTCATAGTTTAAAATTCTTCACCTATTTAAAAACAAAAATTGTTTTCACTATTTCCGAAAACATCTGTCCATAGGTCATTCTTGTTTACCATCAACATTCTAACCTTCCATCACAGAATTGAGGGTCTAAAATGTCAACATTATATGTCAAGAACTTCAAAAGCACAGATTTCTACAATTTGACACTACAGATTAGAGACAGCAAGATGTGCTTCACAAAGACTTATACATATTGCAAAGCCTTGTGCCATGGGCGTCTGTAACTCAGAAGGCTGGAACTGCCTTCTGGGAATTTCACACCCTGCTTATCCTTCACTCAGGCCTCTGAAACCTGGGAAACCCTCTTCTACTAAATACTTTGCCTTCTTATACATGTATCCTAACAACAAAATGGTAGAAAGAAATTTACTGAAGTTATACTAGGGGAACAGAAAGTAAATGATCATGACTGCTTTAGCAGAAGACATGGTTACTCAAAGTTTTCCAATATGACAGTTGCTCAAAACCTTGTAAGAAATAGCTCCCAAAGGAGAGGTCTTCACTTTAGAGGTGCCTGAGTTCCACAGCTCCTTCCTGTGACTTGCTCATCTTCTTGACTGGCTGAGATTCTCCTGCCATTCTGGGGTGCTATGGATCAATGGTCCTCAGTGTAATTTTTGCTCACTGCGTGGCAGTTGTTGGATGATGTGCCTGTGAAAGATGTGCTCTGATATTCCTAGATTGTTCATTCAGTAAATCACTCTTTTTTATTTTTTATTTGGTGGAAATGGAGATTGAACTCAGGGTCTCATAGTGCTGTACCATTTGAGCCACTCCCGGAGTCCTTTTTTTTTTTTTTTTAGCTTTAGCTTTTTTTTATATAGGGTCTCAGGCTTTTGCCAGGGCTGGTCTCAGACCATGATCCTCCTACCTCCACCTCCTGAGTGGCTGGGATTCCAGGCAGGTGCCACTCCACCAGGCCCAGCAAATCACATATTGAGGATCTACTATATGCAACATACTCTTCCTGGGATTATGCAGGACTGAAAAATGTAAAATCTTTGCTGTCATGGCACTTTTTCTAGTAAGAAGAGACAGAAAATATGTAAATAAATAATTACAGCTACAATATAACAGATGGTAGCTAACCGGAACTATAATGGGGGAGAAAAGCAGGGTCTGAGGGCTCAAAAGGAGAGGTGGTGAAGGAGACGTGTGGTTAGAGACCACTTCATTCATAAGAGCTTTTGAGGAGAGATCTAAAGAAAATGATGGTTTGGGGGGGAAGACATTTCAGGGATATAGCAACAGCAAAACCCTTCAACTAATCCATGAATTAGGCAGAAGATGAAGGAGGAAATAACTCAGGTAGCATGATATTCAGACATAATATATATTTAAGCTTTTAAAAATCACTTAATAGCTGGGCACCAGCAACTCATGCCTGTAATCCTAGCTACTCAAGAAGCAGAGATCAGGAGGATTGCAGTTTGAAGCCAGCCCAGGCAAATAGTTCTGCAACACCCTATCCCGAAAATACCCAACAAGAAAAGGGCTGGTGGAGTGGCTCAAGCTGAGTTCAAATCCCAGTACCAAAAAAAAAAAAATCACTTAAAAGGATTAAAAATTTGTTTTTACAAGTGAAAGTGAATTTATATGATGTTCTAAGTTTCAAAAATTGGGGGCAGGTGGAGTGGCTCAAGTGGTACAGCACCCACCTAGCAAGCATGAGGCCCTGAGTTCAAACCATGGTGCCACCAAAAACCACGTTGAACATAATTTAATAAAATAAGTCCTGAATTTTAAATCCTACTAGCCCAAAAGCAACATCATACGTGGCAAACAAACATGTACTATTGAAGAATAAGTAAAAATAAAGCTTACCCTAGTACACAGATCTCTAATATGAATGGAATATTAGGATCTCACCTGCATGATCACCTCTTGGAAGTTACCACGATAATCATTGTGTTTTTATTAACACGTGTTTATAGCAGGGGTTGGTAAAATACAGCTTGAGCCAAATCTGGTCTACCATCTGTTTTTGTATTGCCTGCTAGCTAAGAATGGTTTTTGCTTCCTTAAATGGTTCAGAAAAAAGCAGACTAATAATGAACGATATTTCCTGATGTGAAAATTTTATAAAATTCAAATTTTAGTGTCTGTAAAGTTTAATTGGAACACAGCCACTCTCATTTATTTACTATAGTCTATGGCTGCTTTAGCACTCAAACGTAGAGTTGAGTAGTGTGACAGAGTCCGTGTGGCTCACAAAACCTAAAATACTTTCTGTTAACTCAAATCATGTCATCCTGCTTCCTTCCCACGGTGCGCACTTGCTGCAACCCTTGCCTTTTGGAAACAGCTTGCTTGAGGAAGAATTTATGTACGATAAATCATGATTTTAATGCACAATTCAGTGAGTCTTGACAAATGTGACAGTCCTGTAACCACCACCAAAATAAGCACACAAAATATTTTCATTACTACAGAAGCTTCCTTGTGGCTCTTTGTAGTCAATCTCTTTTCTGACCTTTGGCAATCACTAATCTGTTTACATTGCTAGGCATTTTGCCTTTCCTAGAATATTATGTAGATATAACATATCAAATATAGAATATAAGAGTTATGTAGATATAATAATACAATAATACAATGCATAGCCTTTTGTGTCTAGCTTCTTTAAGTTAGCACAATGCAGTATTAAACCATGTATCATTATTTCATTTCTTTTTATTGCTGAATGCTATTCCATTATATGGGTAACCACAATTCTTTTAACCACTCATGTGTTGACATACATTTTCGTTATTTTCAGTTTGGGGATCTTATTAATAAAACTGAAATGAACATTCAGGTGTAAGTCTTTGTGTGGATCTATGTTTTCATAGTCTTTGCATTCTGGTCCTGTTAGGACCTACACAGTACAATGTTGAATAGAAGTAGTAAGAGTGGATGTTCTCACTTAATGGGAAAGGCTTTCATGCATAGGAAAACAAAAAAAAAGTAGAAAGATACAGAATGTTTTTGGGGCATAGTCTGTGTCTTCTCTTGTACGGGTTGGCATTGTTTTTAGGCAAAACATTTCTGCATGCGGTCCCCAGCGGTACCAGGCACATATCGTATGGTTTTCAGTCCAGTGCAATGGTTTTTTACCATGGGATTTTCCTCCTACCCACCTCCCAAATTCTAGGGACATTCAGCAGTATCCAGAGAACATTTTTTATTGTCACAAGTAGTAACTAGTCACTAGAGAGCAGGGATGCTTCTAAACCTCCTACAACACACAACCCCCATAACAAAGGACTATTTGAACTTATATGCCAATAGTCTCAAGAAAGAACTTCTACTACTCAACCGATTCTCATTGAACCAACTTGTGTCATGTGCTCATCTGTGAACCAATCAAAGGGTCAACCACATCAATATGCTGATTGACTAGGTTTGGGCCATGTGTTAACCGCTATAGCTAGAACTGAGATATTACATCTACCCAACTACATGAGCTACAAACCTGGCAGTTGGCAGCTTGGCAAAACTTAAAGTCTGGTATTACAGAAAGGGGGAAAAAAGATGCTGAGCAGATCAAAAACCAAACAAATAAACCAAATGTTCAAGTGACTTAAGAGGTCATCCATGGGAGAGGGACTGGTAAGAAATAGTCAAGTTGTCAAGAGGATCAGGGTTATAGCTTCAACAGGAACCTAGAATACCAGACAGGGAAATGGAGGCAGGCTGGGCTTCCAGCACACACCTGAAGGGAGTCATAGGGATTCTCTAATGCTTGGTATGAATCTTGGTGTACACCAGTCACTGAATTGGTTAACAATGGGAGTTCATACCCAGCCATCACTGCCACAAAATAGAACATGAAGAGAACAGGTTGATAGACTCTTTGGGAATTCACTCAGAAGTAGGAGAGATTGAGGTGGCCTATGGAGGGTTTTAGTGACTCCAGATGTACAGACACAGGGAGGAAGAGGCTGATACTGCAGGTTCTCAGACACACAGGAAAGTCATTGAGCATTTCATGCTCATATCTCAGTGAAAGGGATATTTTCACTGATGAATCATTAATAACCATTATCTCTTAGATATCTTCAAAAGCTGGTGATATTGTGCTATGCAGTGGTTGTATTTCAAGCTTCTTTTCTTATCTTCTCTGGAGAGAAAAGAGGACGCACTTTTTCTGGCAGCCTCCATGTAAGCACAATACTTAAGTGATTGCTCTGTGGTCCACTCTACTTTTTTCATTCAGTGTTTTCCCAAAAAAGGCATTCTTTGGGGGAAAAGCTCTGATCAAAAACCCAGAAGGTAATAATATCACCTCTATTCAACATTTCTCCATGTAAAAAAGTTAATAAACCTTCAGAAAACACTATAAAGGCGTGTTCCTGATCACATGCACACAAAAAGTAATAAAATGCCTGAGTTCAGAAGAGGGAAGTGATTTTTTTTTGTCAGTCAGGGATAGAAAATTCTACAACTTTGGGATCCATCTAGATAAAAAATATTGCTAAAATGTGAAATTAACACCAATTCATATTGAATATTTCTGACCTAAAAGGAAGGCAGGAAAGGACAAATAAATTTGTGTAATGAATGTTTTGATCTTGATGCTAGTAAAATAGGCTTCTCCGACTTTTCATTTTCTTTCTGGTTTCCAAGGAGATTGGGCTTTTGAATAAGGGAGCAGTAAGGAATCAATTTACAAGGTGCACGGGAGGACGCAGCAAGGTGGGTCCTGCCCAAGGTTATTATTGTACAAAAGAAACCTCAAAAGCAATTTTCCACTTACCTTTCCCTGCAATAGAAAACCAGAGGCTGCGGGAACATTTTAAGAGTTAAAATAAGGTAAGTGGATTAGTGTAATTCTCTGATGATTTATGAAGTTTTATATTGAAAAGTTTTTGAAAAGTATTTATTAGTGAGCCGTAGAAATCTGGACACCTCACTGTCTGAGGGCAGCTTTAGGTCTGGTTAGGTGTTGAAGGCCCACTTTTGTGTTTTTGAGTCTCAAGAAGTCGGTTGTTAATTTCCAACCTCTATCACCCTTTCCACCAAAGGACCAGGGTTGCATTCTCCACACTGCTCTGGGAGAGAAACTTTGATCATTGCTCTTTGCCAGTTAGTTCTTTTTTTTTTTTTTCTTTTCTTCTCTTTTCTCTTCTGCTTCTTTTTCTTTCTAATGCTGGGGATTGAACTTTGTGCCTTGTACTGGACAAGTGCTCTATCACTGAGCTATACCCCCAGCCCTTGTTTTTGTCTTTTTAAAATGTTTGTTTGCTCTTGTCTTTGGCATCTCTGATCCCCCTCCTACCAGATGTATTTAGGCTTTTTTCCTTCTTTAAAAAATTGAAATTTACTGTTAAAAAATACAACTCTGAGCTAAGCACTTTGGCTCACACAGGTGATTAACAAGCTAGGCAGCAGGCCGATATTGGGAGGATTGTGGTTCTAGGCAAAAAGGTCATGAGATTCCCATCTCAATAGAAAAAAGTTAGGTGTGGTGGTACATGCCTGTCATCCCTGTGACTGTAGGAAACATAAAAGAGGAGGATAGTGGTTCAGGCCAGCCTGGGAAAAAAGTAAGATCCTATGTCCAAAATAACCAGAGAAAAAGGGGCTGGAGGTGTGGCTCAATTGGTAGCACACCTACCTAGCAAGTGCAAAGCCCTGCTTTCAAATTCCATTATTGCCAGAAATAAATAAATGAATAAAATAAAAAATACAACTCTGTTTCCTTGGTCCAAAAATCAGCCAGGGATCAATGTGTCCAAGTCCTTGGTGGTAGAAGACAGAGGCTAAACTCACAAGGTAAGGCCATGGCTGTTTGTTATTCTTAGTTATTATTTCCCTATTACAAAGACTCAGACAAACAGGCCTAGAAGATAGAGGGCAGGCTCCATTGGCTTAGTTACTCTCTTGGTGTCTGCACAAAAGAAGATTCTTGTAGAGGAAGAGAAACACCTACTCTAGATTTAAACAAGAGGGAGTGTCTTGATGCTGCTTTATCTGGCCTCAGGGACAGATGCAAGAACAGCTTGACCCTGTTGAAAACCTTCCTTTTCATTCTCAGTCTCTTTTCCTCAGATGCTATTCCTGGTTGACATGGGAACACCGACTGCCCAAAGCTCTGGAGTCCCAAGCCTTCTCTGTCAGTGGAGAGGAAGCACTCCTTTCTCTCTCTCAAGTGTAAAATCCCAGGAGGCCACAACTCTGCCCCAGTGGGTTATATGCTCTTGCCCTGTAGTTAGTGGAGCAGAGAACACTAGTCAGTGACTCAAGGTGACAACACAGGTTGGGGGGATGGGGAGAGAAATACCTCCCCAAACTTATTTTTGGAAGAGGAGAAAGAATTCTGCATCTGGACCGACAAATCATATACAACATGTGATAGACCCTAAGACTTTCCCCCTCCCACATGTTAGCATCTCTCACATCATGGTCAATGTCAGCTCATGGTTGAATTGCCAGCATTTCTCCTTTTTGAAATAGTGGACCATCTTATAATCGATGGTATCTTAGATTCAGTGAAATGCAGTATGGAGCATGGAGGGCAAAAAGAGTAAAATAGTAACAGCAGATTAAACTAGCTCTGGTAGTAGCTGCTTTGATCAAGGGAGAAAATATCAAGGATCAAAGCCTCACTAGGAGGGAGGGAAGTAGAGGTTAAGGCTATGGGGGGGTTGCCTTTTTGTTTTTGTAGATAGTGAACCTGAGCTTCTGTCACTAACTCAGACAAGTTGCCTGAGGAAAATCGTCCAACTCCCTGAGCCTTTGCTTCTTGGCTTAAGAAGTGACAGTTCAGTAGCTTGCATACTTCTCTAGAATGCTCTGAGTAAAAGGGTTGTCAACCCACTGAGTGTAGGTCTCTTCTAGAACAATCACTGGGGCAATAGAGATCATTTTTGAACACCCATGGGTGCCCAAGGAACGCCTTGTCAGAAGCTAAATATTCCACACCCCCAGGCTCTAATGTTCTTGAGTTCCATTGGTAACACTTTCTTTTCCTGCATAAGTTATTAATTGCCCAGAAAATAGCAAAGGGGCACTGTGGCGGCTACAACCCAAATGACTTTGCGGGCCTCCCGCTGTGCCCTCCAATTCTGTTTTCAAGATTTGTCTCCACTCAGAATTAACTAGAAGAAGGAGGAGAAGAGGGGAGGAAATGCAAAATAGCTACATCATGTTACAACAAATTAAATTCGGTTTCCAAAATGGCAAAATGCATCAGGTGCATATTAACCAGAAAAACCTTTTGCAGTGGTGACTTTTCCAGGATTGTTTGGGGCCTTGTCTCTAAAAGTGTTTTCAGATCCACCATCCTTGCAGCCTTTTTTGAAGAAGCCCAAGTTTGGCTGAAACAAGTTGACTAGGCATATTCTGCTTGATAATGCTAAAACCCAGTTGTTTCAATGTGCCACAGATAAACCAATGGTGGTGATGAGAGTGGGCAATAATTTGGGAGGTTTGAGGTACATATTCAGCCCAAGATACCCTCTGGGTCACCAGGTTACCATGCCAATGTCAAAGAATGGAGGGTGCAATTGACAACATTTGACAGTCCTTCTGCAATGCCACTTCCAGGGCTCCTGCCAGACCAGAGCCATAAATTCCTAGAGAGTAGGTATTACCCCAGTGACTTTCCATCTCAAGTGGGAATCTAAAGAAAGAAGGCAGAGGGGCATGGGGCAGACTTGCCATGCAGACACAAGCCTGTAGAATCATCCTTGATCCAGGAGGATTTGGTAAAAGCTCTGTCCTGAATGGAGGCTGGCATTTCAGGGCTCCAATTAACTCTGTGAGTTGGGTGATATTGAATGAATGACATGTGACTCATCTGAATGACAAGACTCCCTACATGACACTTCCTGTGGTGTGCCCATTCTCCCACTTGACTCTGAGTCAAGAGGGGCATTCGCTCATTCATTCTAGCATTCCATCAAGAAACGTGTCTTGAATGTGCCTTACATGTGCTCTGGAGGCCTTGTTCTAAGCCCTGGGGTGGGGAGAATATAGGAGGAAATAACTTTGAGATAAATATTAATAAGACTAAATAAAACACAAAACAACTCCCTTCTTTAGGAAGCTTACATTGTGGTGGATAACTGTGAGTTCCTCCTTCCAGCGTTCTTTCCTCTAATACCAGCACTTCAGCATTCCTTTGGGAGCCTTTCTCAAGCAGTGGGGCTGTAGAGCCCTTAGTGTGCTGGGCAGGTGCAAACTCAAGGCCTGCACCTTGAGTTTGCTCACAAGGTGAGTGATTGTTACCAAAAGAGAGAAAGCCACTGCTTCAGTGGGTGATGGGGCCCCAGCTGGTGAGTCACGATCTAGAACTCTTGTGGCCACTTCTGCCATCATTATACACCCTCTCCCAAAGAAACCAGCATATTCACACCAAGGCAAATATGTCCCACCAAATTCTTCCCTTCCTTTAATCTACAAAGGTGCAAATTCCCTACTCCATGGTATACAGAACTCCTCCTTCGTGGAACTGCTGTGAGGCTTCAAAGTCTGATAGCACTGGGTCTGGCAAGACAGAGCATCCCAAGCCTTAGTTTTAGCATCTGTCTCATGGGGTATGAGCCCATCCTCATTGCACTGCACACAGTAGGAGCAACACACAAATGAGTCTCACTTTCTCTCTGTTCCTTCATTTCTCCCCCATAGTGCTGTGACAAATTGACCAAGATACTGAGGGTCCAAGAAGGGAACAAACTGACGGTCCCCAAACAAGGTCACCCTGGCTGAAAGTCCTTACAAAGGATTTGTATTTGGCTCAGTTCCCTTCCTGAGAATCTGCACCAGCCTCTACTCCCTACAGCCCTAAAATCTATGCACAAAAGGTGATCACAAAGTGAAGTGTTTCTCCTTCCAGCAATAGTGACATTTTAGCCTGGAACAGTCTCTTACTGTAGGTCAATGGTTCCGAATTATAGGCATTAAATTCTACTCATTGGGCCAAAGTTTGCAAGTATTGAGGGGTTGGTCCACCACCTCAGCACCCACCTATCCTCTCGGTGGGCAAAGCCAGCTCTGGTGGGTGAACCCCTGCCACAATCTGCTTAACAGTCACCTTTTTCCTCCATGAAATAAAAATGTGTGTTTTGGGCTACAGTGTCTGACTCATCTGGCTTCTTTTCAGAAGCAAAATCCCTTCCTGCCATCAAGGTTCTGATATTCCTTTCTTGGCTTTTGGTGCATAGTGTGGTAATGACCTTGGTTCTGTCCTTAGCCTAGGACACCCACACAAAAGTCAAGAGCAGTGCTGGACTTCTTGGTGGTAGAGAGAATAACAGTTCCAATCTGTCCTCAGGGACAGCACACTGGAGGTGCAAGTGGAGGTGCCCAATGTCTGCAATCCACAGGGATTAGCAATCCTAGTGATGTCACCAGGATTTAGCAGCTGGGGCAGGTCTCCTTGCTGGCATATTCTGGGAGGCACATTTGACTGGGGCTCTGGTTGCATCTTCACACAGTATACTAAACTCCCCAAGACTGTGTGAGTTAGGAACTGTCCTTTTGGTGAATTTATTGCCATCTATGTCTATGTCAGCTAAAGTACATGGCTGTTGCTTGCAAGTAAGAATCCTAAGTGATCCTACTGGTCCACAAAAGATTTCCAAATCTGCATCCTACTTCCAACTTCTCTTATCTCCTGGAGCTCACTTCTTGCTCCAAATAAACCCAAGATAATGAATTGCTTTGCTGACTGTCAACTCATCTTTGGTTTCACATCATCACCCATGGTACCTCAGGTGTCCTGGTCCTCCAGTAGTAATTAGTGCTCTATGAGTCCAATCTTTGACTCCTTTTTCTTTCACATCCTGTATACATTCTGTCCTCAACAAACCCAGTTAACACACACCTACTGTGTATGCTATGAAGCGCTAGGCACTGGGAGCTCTGGGATAAGCCCCGCAGACACACAGGACCTTCCAGAGGCCTGGCTCCCATAGGGCAGTCCTCCCTCCTAACAGTTCCCCAAGACACCATGGATTCTTCCTCTCCAAAAGTATGTCCATCTTTTCCCCGAACTATTTGCACAAACTCCTTGCCTTGGCCTTGGGCTGTTTTCTTCACAGCCCGTCTGATCCATTTCCTTTGATGTATTTTGAATCATATCACATCCCCTGTCAGACACCAAAGGGGCTCATTATAGTGTTGCAAATCCAATTAGGGCCTTAGTAATACAGCCTCCTCATCCCTGGCAAGTGCCTCTCTCGTCCTCTGTTGTCTCCTAGGACTTTTGAGTCCCTTAGCCCAGGCCACCTGTATTCTCAATTCCCACCTCAGGTGCCCCTGAAACGTAACTGGAAGTCCCCCACCTGAAATATTTCTACCACCCTCATAGTCAGATGGCAGAATAGTTCTGTGAGGTCTTCCCACACCAGTGTCACTGGGCTCTGCAGTCTAGGGACTCTGACATGCCCTGGGCATGGGTATTGCTCTCTACTGTTTCAGTTGATTATGTGCTGTACACAGTTGGAAAATTTTGGTAGATAAGTGATAGATACACAGACAGATAGGTAGATAGATAGATACACAGATAGACAGATGATAGACTGAGTATATGTATAGACATATAAAATTTGTGCCACCTGCACAATTTTTGTGTTTATTTACTTATTTTTGATGTTGCGGATTAAACACACAAATACTAGGCAAACCCCCCACCACTGATCTACAGATACATCCCCCAGTTTGTGTTTTTGTGTGTTTTCCCCCTGACCTAATCCTCTGGATTATAAGAGATTGTGTCTCTTATCTTTAACGCTCCTTTGATGTAGTTAGGATAATAAGAATAATGGTATTGATGTTTTGATTTTGCTATTTTGTTTACAAAGTGCTGTCACAAACATTACAGCAACATTTTGAAGTGGGAAAAGAAGTGTGGACATCAGCATTCAGGCTCTAGATTAAGCAAACCAATTAAAGTCCCGAGTCTACAATTTATCACAACAAGTGGCTCAGTTTATAAATCTGTAAAAAGGAGACATCAGCAGTTCTCAGCCCATAGGATCATTCTAAGAATTAAATTGAGTTCTGGTACTAAAAGTACCCAACACTGTGCCTCGCACATAAAATGAGCTTCATTAATACTGTTGGGGTTGGGGATGTAGCTCAGTGGTAGAGCACTTGCCTAGCACATGCCACCCTCCAAAACACTGTTGTTACTCTTGATGGTAATCATATTCATCTTACAAATGAAGAACGTGAGCCTTGGAGGAGTGAAGTAATTTACTCGAGCACTCAAGAGTCCCAAGAGGTAGAAAAGGATGTAGGCAGGCTCTCAGATGCCAGAATCACAGGGCATATGGAACACGCCATGTGCCCGGGTCCCTGACAATGGAAGCATCCCTTTCACTTCCTGGGGGGTTCAATGCGTGTCATCGAAGTTTTTGCAGGACTCCAAAACCTCAAAAGGTGTCTGGTAAAGGACTACCTCAAGTGCCCTATGCAGACTTTGGGAGGAATGTGTGAGTTTTTCCCTTGTCACTGCTGACTTTAAGCAGTGAAAGCTCCCTTGTGGGAGGTCAGAGACACCGAGTGGACTGCCTGCCAGCCACTGCAGAGACCAGGAAGGAAGCCACTAAGGTTGGTAGAAAATCTTCCCCCTTGGGCACTAAAGTAGAGCCTAATCTTTATTCCATTTTTCCTTGTGGGTGAGGAGAAAGAATACCAAGTCTACCGAGCAAGGTTTTTCAGGGAACCTATTCAGTCAGTCAGTGTCATGTTTCTGTTGTTACAATATGGAGTAAAGACTGAAGCACCCTACTTACAAAGAAAGTCACGTTTTGAGGGGAAAAAAGAGAACTGTCCGCAAAGATATTCAAATTAAGAGACCAAGGCAGCAGAATTATAGAAGGACACAGGCTGCCACATCACCAACCTTGTGACCCTGGACCACCACCCAGCCTCAGGGGCTCAGGTCCCTTGTCTTCAAGGTAGAACTAATGATTCCCCACCACTGCATCATTGTAGGGATTAAATGAGCTAATGCACTGAAAATGCCTAGCATGGCATCCAGCATAGACTAGCACTCAAGAGAGACTCCAAAATGTCTAGGTTTTGCTCAGGGCTGGTCCTGGCTCAGTCCACCCTGCAGTTTCCATGGAGTTCAGCAAGGCTGGTTAGGAGCCATGTCAATTTGAAGGTAAACAAGTGTCTGCACTGCAGCTGGCAGCTCCACATGACCTTGGCATCCTAGTCTGGGCGCCTTAGCAGCTTCTGAACACCAAACCCTGAAGAATACCTCTTACTGTGTTGTTACTTTCCCTTTAAGTTTCGACATACAATTTCATTCTATAAAATACTCAAATCAAGTACTCACTCAAAGAATCTTTATATATGTGTACAACTGTGTTATCCGTTATTATTTTTTATGGTACTGGGGTTTGAACTCAGGCCTCATGCTTGCTAGGCAGGCGCTCTTACTATCTGAGCCACTCCACCAGCCCTACCCATGTTATCACTGCCCAGATTAAGTTACAGAACATTTCTATTCCCCTAGAAGGTTTCTCTTCTGCCCAGTGTGGACAGTACTCTGTCATCCCCTGGGTGATAATATTCTGGTCTCCAACCTCTCAGATTTCGCTTCCTTACTCTCTATTTTTGTTGGTTTACTTATTTATTTATTGCAGTGCCCTTGTGCTTTACCACTTAGCACTCAGCCCTAAAATTGAAAAGGAAAAGGCATTTCAAACTTTTAAATCACCTGCTACTATCACCAAGAACCATTTCATTTTAGCCTAAGGCTCTTCTGAGGTTAGAGGATGAAGTGGAAAGGAAAACAGTCCAAGTGGTGAGGGTTGGGGGTGAAGAGGTGGGGCCTGGAGCAGGGGACCTGCAATGTGAGGAAGTGTCCTATGGCCAGAGGGAGCACAAGTCATTAACAAAGGAGGCCTTTCCAGAGGCATCCAGGTCCCGAGGAGTCCTGAATATGCAATCTCTCCATTCACTTACTGCACAGACATCTTAAATATCATTGAAACAGATTTGTGGAGTGGACAGTGCTGTAGTCTGATCTGGAAGATCCCCCAAAGGCTCATGGATTAAAGGTTTGGTCCTCAGCTTGGTATTATTGAGACGTGGTGAAACCTTTGGGAGGCAAGGCCTAGGGGGAGGTTTTAGGTCATTGGAAGCACTGCCTCAAAGTTAATTGTGGGACCACAGTCTCTTCCTCCTTCATTCTCACCCCAGCCATGAGGCTAACAGTTTCATTATGTACTTTTGCCATGAAGTACTGCTTCACTACAGGCCCAAAGTGTCAGCGCCAATCAATCAAGACCAAAACCTCCAAAACTGTGAGTCAAATAAACTTTTCCTCTATTTAAATTGATTTCTCAGGTATTTTGTTACAGTAATGGAAAACTAACACACCTTTCATGTCCTAAGAGCAGTGTACAATCCTTGAGTTTCCAAATAAATTTTTCCTTAGTTTATAAAGTTTTGGGGGATTATACTACTTATTCATGATTCTTCTACTGACACTTTTGAATTATCTGAACAGAAGAGAAGAACAAGCCAGTTGCAGGAAGAGGACATGGCCAGACACTATGCTGAGCTAGGCTGGGACAACAGAGGGTTAAGGTCACTTTAGTCAGCTCAAGGAACCATTCAGAGTCCATCAGGAAGTGGGGCTTTCCTTAAGTCTGGTCCTTCTGGGGTGTCAAAGACTTCTAATCTGGTGGCTAAGTACAACTAAATTCAGTTTATGAGTGGGCACCAGTTGCTCACGCCTGTAATCCTAGCTACTCAGGAGGCTAAGAACAGGATGATTGTGGTTCAAAGCCAGCCCAGGCAAATAGTTCATGAGGCCCTATCTCAAAAATACCCAACACAAAACAGGACTGGCAGAATGGTTCAAGTGGTAGAGCACCTGCCTGGCAAGCGTGAGGCCCTGAGTTCAAAGCCCAGTACTGCCAAAAAAAAAATGCAATTAGCTCTAATACATGTAAAAATATAAGGAATGTGGATTGACTGATGCTCTTTAGTGCTTTAACTTCCTTAACTTCAGTTCTCAACGATGTCAGGAGTAGGGCAGCATGCCACAAATTTGGGCATTTTGGGCTAATATATTTAATGAAAGAAATTTTAAGCATGCTTGAAATATACATATTAGTTTATAAATTACTTGCATGGACTACTCTGCTGATATATTCTGTATACTAAAAGCAACAACAAAAAAGAAAATTGAAAATTGAGGTAAAACACAAAATGAAATTCTTAATGTGATTATAATTATGTTTTCTACCAATGTAAAAGTAGTCTGGTTTCACCAAAAAGAATTAACATGTTTTAGCAAGAGGAATGATTCAGCAAATCTTTGTTGACCCCATTATGACAAAAACAACTTGACAAGCTGGTTCTAGCTGGTTGGAAGCAAAGGCAGAATTGTTCAAATTTAGTTTTAAGACTGTCAGCAGTGAAAAGTCTCCCTCGAAAGGCACTCGGAGATGAAAGAAAATATGCATCACTGGCTACAATTACTAAAGTCATAATAGTTTATTTCTCAGTCTTATTTGCAAACTATGCAAAGTTTGTTGACATTTGGCTAGGGTTTTTTTGTCACCCTTGATGTCTATCAGTTGTTCTTTGCATGTAATTTTGCATTTTTGGTATTTTTAACAAATGGTTTTCAAACCCACTGAAATTCTTTGGAAAATCTTTAAACAGGTTAGAAAATTATGTTTTCAACTTTTTTTAAAAGAGAACTGACATATGTCACATTTGTATTGTTTTTACCAACAGATGAAAAATTCAAACCATTCCTAAAATGTTCTTTCTATAGACAAGTTGCTTCAGAAAGACTTTCTTACATGTCAAAATGTCACCTTTACCTTGAGCGGACAGACAAAGTGTGTTTATTTGTTCAAAAATATCTGCTTGGTAACATTTGTCATCATAGTAAAGGTCTGAAAATACAAAACACTCCTTTCCTGTAGAAGAAAAATGTGGAACTTCCCTTTAACAGATCTATCCAGACCTTTTTCATAAGGCAAACTCTGATTAATTCAAGATATTCCGAGGATCACTCCCCATCTCAATAGAAAGTCTGGATTATTCTGCTCTCTGAGATGGCAGAGTCCTCAAATCCACATAACTAGGCAGTGTGATGTCTGAAGAGAATGGAAGAGAGAGGCCCCATTGCCAATGCTCTGCTGAGGGGCAGAGGGACTGCCCTCTTCTGCAGGGTGTCTCCCCAACTGTGTGTGACAAGGACCATCTGACATTTAGATTGAGGGTACAAGTGATACCCAGTGATAATACACAAGATACATTTTTTTGTTTTGTTCTGATGAAAAATAAATGTGGTGAATCTTGAAACGTCCCAATGGCTTGTACTCCACTTTAGAAACATGTATTGGTGAGTAGACCTTACCTCCTAAGTGTTCCACAACTTCTTACCATAGACTGGCCACCAATTCTTTAACATATGGGCCACTGGAGAATGTTTTAGATCCAAATGATACATTGAAAGCTATAAAATATTGCTGAAAGAAATTAAAGAGGAACTGAGTAAATGAAGAGGCATTTCACGTCCATGGATTGAAAGACTTAACATTGTCATGATGAAGATGTTCCTGAAATTGATGTATAGATTCAATATGATTCATCTCAAAATCCCTATTGGCTATTTTGCTGAAATAGATAAGAAAATTCATATGGAAACACAAATAGCCAAAATCATCTTGAGAAAGATAAAAGATAGACAACTTATACTTTCTAGAATAAAATTAGAGTCTACAAATAAAGTCCAACATTTATTCTAAAAAAGAAAAAGAAACATGTTGGCGTTAACTTGACCTTGAACCCACATCTTTCATCATCACTAATATGGGACGTTAGACAATACATAATCCTGCTGTGCATGTTTCCTTTCCCTCAATCTCAAGAAAACATCAGTACTGGTGCAGCAGAACTTTCATGAGGATTGCGTGAGATACGGAGTGAAATCACTTAGCATTGTGCCCGGTATGATAAAGGTAGTCTAATAACCTTCCCACTTCAGGTTCCATTAATCAGCTTACTTTATCCAAAATTCACCAAAAAGAGTCTATCTAGGATACTCATCATCCCCCCCAACTCCATTTCCACTCCCTATTTCGGCTGGAATGTGGCAAGCATATATCATCTCATGTGTTGGATCCAACCCACTGAGAGTATCTGCTTAGAGCATTGGGTTGAAATGAACTGGGATGCTGAGTCTATGTTCCAGAAGGGGAAAATGCTATGATTGATTATCAATGTCTGCCATGAGCACGGAAGGAGAAGCAGTAGCAAGGCTCCCAGATATTACTGATCCTTATCTATTTTCTAAGCTCTCTGTTAGAGCCAGGAGAGTACCTCAGTCACCCTCATATGACCCATCCTTAGCATAGTTTCTGTGACGAATCAGGGAGTCAAACAAGGTCTGCTGAAAAACTGAACCCATAAACAAATGACTGTCATTTGGTACTGCCATTACTTACATTGGCTTGAAGGAAATTATTGCTTTCTAGAAAGAGTTTGATCAGAGAGAGCTGTCCAGAAGGTTTTGAAGCTAGAATAGTAATTGGAACCAAGTATCACAGGTTGAAGAAAGGGATGCTGAAGTACTCTAAGGTTATAAAGAAAGGTGAGCCTGGGAGGAAATAAGTGAGGAGGACATAGAGAGAGGAAAATGGAGGTAATGTTAATGAGAAAACTTGTTGCTGACATTACAGATGTGTGCCATTATAGCCAGCTTTAATTAAAAAATCTTACAATTTGTCACTCATATGAAAGCTGCCTCACTACAATGTACCACCCCTATCAGTTTTTCAGATGGTTGTGAGAACTGAGTTAATAGACATAATTCATTTAAAACAGTACTTGGCTTACCATTGGCTTAAATTCAAGTCATTCATAGATTTTTTTATTCTGTTATTACTTTATTAAATGTTTACACACAAAAATAATGAGAAAACTTGTGACACACGAACTGAAGTCTGGCAGCCTATAAGTCACATTATAACCTAGGAGACTGTGCCTGAATCTTTGAGTCAAGAAAGGAGTATTTTAATGCTGTTAAGCCAGTATTTTTTTTAGAAAAAATTATTGGGTAAATCCAAATAGGAAAAATATTTCAACACCTGTAAAACACTTAAGCACTATATGGTCAAAGCTGGGCCCGGTGGCAGTACCTATAGACTCAGATGCCCAGGAGACTGAGGTAGGAGGATGGCTGAGATCAGTACTTCAGAGACAGCCTGGGCAACAAAGTGAGACTCCATCTCTTTAAAACAAAAATTATATGGGTAACTGTTTAGTATTCAGTTTTCCTACTTATGAAGGTGTGTTTGTAAGCTTAATGGAAGCAGTGGATTGTAAGGAGAAGTTGCCTTGTCTGGTTTGGCTAAAAAGACAAATGTGGAGCTTAGGGTTTGTGTAAATATGGGTAAACTGAGATCTTGACCAGATGAAGTAGTCAAGCCTTCTAACTTTACAGATTAGAAAACTTGTCCCTTTAATTTTTGGACATAATCTCCATTTTTCTAGACTACTGCACTACCACACCACCAATGTGCCATGTAGAATATCTCATCTTTTTTTATTTAACTGAATTAACATTCATTGAGTCTGGGAGAGTAAAAAATGGTGCCATTTGAACTCACCAAGCATCTACAGGGTATTACAAAACTTGAACTGAGAATGACTGCAAGCTGTGTTTTCACATACAAAATGGATATGTATTTATACATGTACGTTATAATTAATGCATAATTACAATTTGATGTCCACCATTAACTGTTGAGTAACACTCATCATTCAGTGTAAACAGGCAAGAGAAACACCCACTCAAGTTGTTAAACAGGCCTTTGATTTCCACACTCTAACTTCTCTGCCTGGCTCAGTAAATTAAGTTGTTTAGTGTTCTCTAGAGGAGGGAGATTTTCTTGTCATTTGTTTTATAATGAACATTAGTCAACCCTTGACTGATGTTGAATATAAAGTTACACATTAATCAATGTATTAAATATTGTCTGCACAAAACAAGTTTCTTTAGGCATTTAAGAGGCCCAATAAATAGCACTCCTCATCCACAACCAAGTTCTAAGCCAAATAGTAAGTCAGACAAAAGAAAAAGCTAGGAAACAAAATCACCTCTTTTTCATTAATGAGTTAATAGTAGAGAATATGACTTATCTATGAGACAGCTTGGTTTCTTGACATTGAACTCCAGAATTAGGCAAGCCAGCCTACCCAGGCACAGACAGCACCACGAATGTGGTCTCCTAAAAGTCCATAGCATGGAGGAGCAAGGAAAGTGCACAGCTGCAGAAGAGGAGATGTCTTATCTACTCAGGCTGTGAGAAAGTATCATAGACAGAGAGCTAATAAACCACAGAAACGTATTTCTCGTAGCTCCGGAAGCTGGGAAGTCCAAAATGAAAATGAGTTCTCTGCTTGGTAAGGGCCCATTTTCTGGCTCATTGGGGGCACCTTCTCACTGTGTCCTCACATGGTAGCAGAAGGGAGAGGACCTTCTTTACCCTTCAATAAGGCCACTAATCCCTTTCAGGAGGGTTTTCCCTACAAGACCTAATCACCTCTCTAAGACCTGACTGAGTTCCGTCATCTCCAGGGTGAAGGTATCATCATACAAAATGCAGGGGGGCAGGGATAGACACACACGTCCTGCTCATAGCTGCAAGTTGAGCCCCAAGTCCCAGCATCACCTTTAAGAGCAAGGCAGTCCTCACCGTTCTTCCCCTCGTAGCCCTGATGGGCGTGAAATTGTAACAAGGGGACAGTGCCTGGGTCTAGATTTAGGGAAGGGACAGAAGAAGGTCAGCAAAATGCTGAATGAGATCAAAGCATGCAGAAAATATGATGGCATTCCTTTGAACACAGGCTCCACAAGGGCAAGATTTTTTTCTATTTGCTCCCTGCTATAGTTCCAGTGTTTCAGCAATCATTTGATGTAGGGCCACAGTTGGAACATTTCATAGGCATAAAAAAAGGGCCACGCCAAGAGCGCAAGCCCAGCAAGCATGAGGCCCTGAGTTCAATTCCCAGTACCACCGCCTATCCAAACCCAAAACATGCCAGGTGTAACACATTCAAATCCAAACAGGTTAGTTCCTGAGTTTATACTGTGAACCCTTATGTTGCATTTTACTGCTGAATTAAACCTCCTCCCCTTCTCTCTTCCTCTCTCTCAGCCAAATTTTCTTCGTTGCTGTATGTTCTAGTTTCTACATCTATAAAATGGTCATAATAGCACTTAGCTGATGTACTGAAGCTAAAGAAGATAATGAGTGTAGCATTTAACACAATGTCTGGCACAGAGTCAACGGTTAATAAATGATAGCAATTGCCTCGTCTTTGATATGATATTGCACATGTGTCAGGATCCACATAGACTATTGACTGATCTGATCAGCAAGGATGATGGGCTTTCAGGTCCATTTTCTGGACTTGGGTTTGATGGGCTCTGGGATAAGCTTCTTCCTAAATACCAGGTTTGGACTTTCTTCTCATGATTAATACTGGTGATTGGTGTGCCTGACTTTCCATTTCACATGGGAAGCATCTACTCTCAGAAGGATCACAAAGGTCTAGTGCATTCTGGGATGAAGAAGAAGATACTATAAAACCCCAGGGCCAGGCAGAGGTGAGAATATGTCTGTCCAGTGTATGAGGGAGTGCAACAACCAGCACTGTTCTTCCCTGGGCAAGTTTTGAACCAAATCACATATTCAATAAAAGAACAGGGACAGGAGCAGACTCAGGCGGTAGAGCACCTGCATAGCAAGTGTGAGACTCCGAGTTCAAATCCCAGTACTGCCAGAGAGAGAGAAGAACAAGGCAACGTGGAGCAAAAATATCTCCTTATCTGCTGAGACTGCAGATATTAGGATGAGGCTATAAGCTGGCTTCTTGATACTGAGTTCTAGAATGAGGTAAACCCATCCACCCAGCCACAGTCACGGCTGGAGTGCTGAGTCCCCAGTGGTGAGCTTATGTAAGCTACAAGATGCTGCTCACGCAGGCACAGATCTCTGCCTCAACTGCTAAGAGTCACAACTGTCATGATTAAAAATCTTCACCTGAAAAATTAAAGTGAGGTGACGAAGCATCGAGAATACAATGTATATGGCCTGCCATTATTTTCTAGGCCAAAGAATATTGTCTATATCTCTGACGTAAAGGACCATAAACCCCTTGAACCTTGATTTCCATTAACCCTGGAAGAAGTGGAAGAAAAGTGCATGCTATTACAGAGAAGAAAACTGAGACCCCTTCCCTAGTGCACGAGTGTACCCAAGCACTTCCCTCAGATCTCCATGACAAGCAGAAGTGCCAGGAGATATAATGGATGCCTTTGGGCACATGCAGTCTGAGAACTCACTCCTCATCAGTGGTCCTTCAGGTGGGTTTCTGTTTGTTTTGTAGCAGGTATTTAAGGTAGCTTCTTCCATCCCTCCCTCCCTCCCTGCTTGCTTTTCTGGTCAAAGATGTGTGAGCGAGACTAGATGGCTTGGTGCCAGAAAGGCGCCAAGGTGAATTAACAGTGATTCCCTTAAGGGAAAATGTAAAACTGCTAATAGCTTGTTTGCAAAGGTAGGTGGGGTGCAAAGTGTGAGCTAGTGCCTACTGCAAGCTTCGGCTTGCTTTTCTGGGAGGAGGGTGTTCTCAGCGTTCCAAGATGCATTGTACACCTGCTGAGGCACCAGGGCCGTGGGCGGAGTTCACCTGGTCTCACTCTCAATTTCAACTCCTCTAGAGAGGCCCCAAGGCTGTGTCTCACCTCCTTTATGGGGTGGTTGGGACTTGTTAGCTACTGAGTGTTTTCCTTTGCTATGAGGAACACATGGCCTGATAGGGAAGAACCTATCTGGAATAGACACACCAACTGGTGGGTGGTGGGATCTGGAGGGCAAAGCATTAGGACCCCTGGTCAGCCCATGAGAAGAACTGCATTCCAGCCATAGTTGTTTCATGTACTCAATTCATGTCAGAGCTCTTGGGCCCATCCAAGATGATCTAATTTATCCATTCATTTATTTATTGTCTGTCTTTCCCACAAGAATATGAGGTCCCAAGAGGACAGGGGCCTCATCTGTCACAGTCACCTCTGTAACATTTATGTCAGAAGCAGTGCCTGCCTCATAGTAATTAGAAAGTGAAATGGACGCTGTCTGCTTGACAAAAGAGAACACAGAATTCCAAGCCACACAGTGACTTGCCTATATTGCACAGGTAGAGGTTCAACTTGGACTTGAACCAGCAGCATTCTCCCTCCTCACTAACTTTAGGTCTTTCACGAAAAGTCACTGTCAGGGTGAAGCCTACCCTGGCCAATTGTGGAAAACTCCACACCCTCCACCAGCCATCATCCCTCATTCTCCTCCTCACATTACTGTTCTCTCCCTCTACTCTTGAGTCCTCCTCATGACTAATACACTCTGCATATTTCATCCATGGCCCCTCTCTACATGAGGGCAGGATTTTTGTCTGTTACACTCACTGTTGTAACCCCAACACCAAGCACAATGACCAACCTAATAATAGCACTAGTAACAATATTTGCTCTTGAAAAAGAATGAGCAGGACTGTGGCCCTCAGGCTTTAGGGAAATAGTTTCCACAGATTGGATTCAACTCCTGTGAGTGGCAAAAAGAGAAGAACCATAACACTGAACTTGTGCTTTCAGTACCTTAGCCATTTTGCTGCCTCAATTTCAGTCCTTCCATCTGAATAATGGGACAGGAGGAAATGATGTCCTTTCTGTAGACCCTCCAGCATGCATGTGATCATTTAGGTAGATAAATATTATTTCTCCCTAGTTCTTAATCTATCCCTGTGAGTATCCACAATAGGGTCCTTGGATCTGAGAAGCCAAGGAAAACAGGAAGCCCCAGACAAGTGCCAAGAATGTAGAAGTGAAGAGAAATGGGAAGCAGACTGGGGACCTGTGAGAAAGCACCTTGTCTCCTTCATGCCTCACCTGGCCTGGACATCAGTGTGATGTGCATTTGATTCCAGGTGAAAGGCAATTTGCTAGCCATGTGGAAGGAGAGGTGAGGACACAATGGGCCCCTCCCACTCACTCCCCCTCTCTTCCTGGGAGCTCTGCAGACAGGGTGGAGGGCAGGAGGTGGGAGACTTGTAAGAGGGAGGGAGAGAGCTCTGGACACTTACTCCAGTTAACAACAGGTTGCCCCTGCTCAGAGGCCCATGCTGTTATATGAGCAGGTGATGCCAGCCCAAGTGGGTCATGAGCATCAAGGGCTTTGTGAGCAGTTTTCTAGCCCATACTTCTAGCCACCAGCTCTGATTTGCAGCCTCCTGTAGATTCCTCTGTAAGTAGAGCTGAGTCACAGGAAAGGGCAGCTGCCTGTGGCTGCAGTTTCTGGATTATTGGTTAAAAACATGACCTTGGTGTCAGATCTGGCTTCTTGTCCCATGTCTGTTCCCCGTAATGGTTAGGACAAGTCACTTAATGCCTGTAAGCTCAGTTTTCCCACCTATAAGATGGGCATACTAACAATAGCCACTTCATGGGATTACTGGGGATTTTAAATGAAATATCCCATGTGAAGTCTCTGAGACATAAGTGTTTAATAAATACTAGCTGTGCTCATTGTACTTGGTTGTTGGGGGTGGGACAGAACAGAGATCTGAACTTGCTAGGCAGGCAATCTACCACATAAGCCATACCCCCAACCTTTTCTTGCTTCAGGTTATTTGTCAGGTAGGATCTCTTGCTTTTTTGTACTTGTGATCCTCCTACCTATGGCCTCCCTTGTAGCTAGGATCCCAGCTACATACCAAAATGCCTGGCTCATTTGTTGAGATGGGATCTTGCTAACTTTTTGCCTGAGATGACCTCCAAATCCTCCCGATCTCTGCCTCCCAAGTAGCTGGGGTTATAGATGTAAGCCACTGCACCCAGCCTGTTGTTGTTGCCGGGAACAGTGAACACAATGGACAAAAATTCCTGTCCTCAGGCAGCCTACATTCTACAGAATGAGTAGGATAGATGTATATAGTGTATATGAGCCACAGTGAGTGCTCAGGAAGGAAATAGAGCCAGGAAGGATGAGTGAGATGTTGGCAAGAGAAGGTCTCATTGAGAAGGGACTTCTGGTGAAAGACCTACAAAAGGTAGTTTCTGACCCAAGCTCAACCTCCACCTGTGTGACATAGGCCAGTCACCATGCTGCATTGTGACTCTGTGTCCTCTTCTTCAAGTGAGCCCCTATAACAGCATCCATTTCTTCAAATTTCTTCCAGCAAATACTTATTTTCTAAATACTAGGAGCCAGGCACTGCTCTTGACATAGATGTTGCAAGGTGAAATGTGACAGATGAGGTTCCTGTGGAACTTCTTATTCTTGTAGAAAAGACAATAAATAAATGAATAGGTCAACATGGTCGTCTTTGATAGATCCAACAGTTCTGAATTGAACACATAATGACAACAGGTGGAAAGTATGGAGTTTTGTTTTGTTTTCTTGTGGGGTGTGTGTGTGTGTGTGTGTGTGTGCACATGCTGGGGATGGCAGGAGCTATGCTACTGAACAAAACCCCTGCCCCAGAAGGTAATTTTCAGAATGGATGGTCACATCTTACTGTCACCTGCCTGTGACATTGCCCCATGTTGATCAGGACCCTGAAGGAGTTGCAGCAAGCTGGGGCTCGGGCAATCTTGAACTAAAAGCCACCAGTGCTGGGGAGGTGTGGGAACCATGACAAGGAACAGAACATTCCCAGGGGCTTGAGGGTGCCCCCTGGTCCTCTCAAATCCCAACGACATTTACAGTCTGTAAATCAGAAAAGGTGGAAGTCATTATTCTGAAAAATCATACCTCAACTACCATTGTCATTTCCTTCTTTGAGCCTTACTTCCTTAGGTTCTCTCCAGGCGTGTTTCTTTTCATGTTTTCTCTTCTCCCTGCCATGAGAGCACTGTACTTTGATTAGTCTTTTGGAGGTTGCATATTCCTTCCCTGCTGAATCTCATCCCTTTGATTTTTCTGCCCAACGTCCTAACCTTGTTACGTTAGCTTGGTTTGCATTCTCCTCTTTCCAGTCACAGTGGCTCCCACTGCAGGCCTGGCTGCTGCTTCATTAGCAAGCTGTTTACACCACTTTCAGGTCATTAATAAAGATAGTAAATGAGAGAAGATCCCGCACCAGCCCTGCACCCTTGCAGACACCTCCCTAGTGGGTAATTGCTATCTATTGTGTCGCTCTGTTTATCATCTTTTAGCCAATTGTGACTGTTAGTTTCTCAACTGAATTTAACAGATTCTTCAAGGGATTTCTCAGGAAGAAGATATCTAATCAGATTGAACGCCAAAGTTTAGGAAAACTTTCTTAGGAGGTACCCAAGGTTAGCATTGAGGAAATTTACATTTCAGGGCAAGTTAAAAATCTCCGAGGCTGGGTACCCGCCTCGTGGCTCACACCTGTAATCCTAGCTACTTGGGAGGCTGAGATCAGGAAGATTGTAGTTCAAGGCCAGCCCAGGTAAATAGGTCACAGAACCCTATCTCCAAAATAACCAGAGCAAAGTGGTCTGGAGGTGTGGCTCAAGCTGTATAGCACCTACTTGGCAAGTGTGAAGTAAAGTTCAAACCCCAGTCCCACAAAAAAAAAAAAACATCTCTTCAGTGATGGCTTGGATGCTCAGAGCTTACTGCTCAGTGGCCTCTGACCTCCTGCGGACTCTGACCATCCCCTCTGAGCAAGGGGAGCTTGCTGGTTTTATTCTGAAGTTCTCTTGACCATGATTTTAATGCCTCTTAAAGTGTTTTTATGAACAAAAAATTTTAAAAACCCTATGAACAAGCTTTCTTATTTCTTTCCCTTTAATGTATTTGTTCATTTTAGCAATGCCCTCTATTTAATGCCACCAAACACACAATGTTTCCTGAGTGCTCACGCAACGTGTCAGGCATGCTTGGATGCAGGAGGACAAAGATAAAGAGATGCTTCTGCTTTAGGAAGAATGTAGAAGCTCCTAGCAGAGAAGTCCTCTCACAGAAAACAAGTGCACACTCTGGGTAAAATTGAGAAGCAAAAATACCGAGTAGTTGAGAAACTGGAGTGCTATCATCTGAATTTTGTGTCTTTCCAAAATTTATATGTGGAAACTGAATCTCCACTATGATGATGTTAGGAGTGGGGTTTTGGGGGAGTGCTTAGATCATGAGGTAGAACCCTCATGAATAGGCTTAGTGTTCTTATGCAAAAGGTCCAAGAGGGCTGCCTTCTCTCCTTCACCATGTGAGGATAAAGCAAAGAGGGCCATGTGTAAACCAGGAGACAGCTCTCACCAGACACTGAATCTGTGTCTGCCTGGACCTTCTTAGACTTCCAGACTCTAGAATTGTAAGGGATTTATTTCTATTGTTTATAAGTTATCCAGTTATAGCAGTTGAACAGACTAAGGCAACGAGTGAAGGAGAGCAGGAAGATTCTATAGCACTAGGCAAGTGTCCTATTTTTATGGTTTTTAGACTTGAACGTCATGAGGAATGGAGAAACTAAAATCCTATAAAATATTCACTGGTGAGTGAGAGCAAAGAATCAAAAGAGAGAACAAAATTCTGTGTGAACCTCTGACCCTTTAACAATGTATATGTGGGGGCATATTGCAGGCAGTCTAACTAAGGGTGAATAAAATGGACTGAGATGTGAATTACTGCCCCAACCACAGTTTGCTAATCCAGCTAAGTAAATCACCTGTTAAGTCAAATAACATAAATATTCTTTGGAGGAAGATAGCATAGTTCAGAGTCACTAAATTGTAACATTTGCGACGTCCAGAATATGATTCAACGCAATTGGGCAACATATGAGGAAACAGGAAAACTGACCCACTTTCAGAAGAAAAGGAGACCATCCCCAAAGGGACCAAAGACAAGTGTGTAATAAATCATTAGAGTACAATACAAATGATGCCTAAAGTACGCTTGCAGCTATGTACTCAGCACAAAGGGCATCCAGGCCAGAAAAATCTGCACCTCTGCCTAGGACAGGAAAGCTCCTCAGAGGAGTTGATTAAGCTGGAGTCTTAGGACTTGGAAAATGAATAAAAAGTTTATTAATGAGAGAGAGAGAGCTGTGCTCTAGGGAGGGAGGTAGGGAGGGAGGGAATTTTAAAGAGAAGGAATAGCAGTGATTGTCTTCACAAATCACAAAAAGAGACTTGACGGTCTCTTATCATATGGTAATTGGTTTATTAAAAATACTGGTGAAGGTGAAAATTGTAGAAAATTATCTATATATGCTTTAAACATTTGATTTGAATTTAAAATATAAATGGGCATTCTTTCACCAACCTTTTGATTTAAGGACCAGAACTGTTCTTGGAGCATGACCTTCTGATTAGCGTTCCATGCTGAATTTCTTACATAAATGAATCCACATTGCATTGGACACTATCTCCAGATCTGAATTTTTAAGTACAGTGAGATACTAAAAACACGAAGCCACTTGAAACAGAAAGTATACTTTTGTAATATCTTCCCTCCCAGTCTTCACAGTTGCCTTGTTCACACCTAATCCAACAGCATTTGGAGGTGATTCATCTTACAGAGTCTCCAGATCACTCAATCTCGTTTTCACAGAAGTGTCGTTTTCTCTCTGCTTTGGTATATCCTTATATAATATTTATATATAAATTAAATGCATAATGACAATGAGTGACAGAAGCCAAGAGAAGACTCTTGGTAAAAATGGTAACCTTGACTTGTGGAAACAGAAGTGAATGGACCCATGAGAGAGCCACCAACCATCTCAAGTGTTTGGTGTGCATTAGTCAGCAGTTTATACAGAGAATGAAAAGTCTTGGTCAGTAGGAGTTTAGAGCAAATATACATCATACAAATAACTTTGTATGATGGCTAGATAGCTCGTAATATTGCTCAATGTTATCTAACCCAAAACAATTATCCTAGTATCATGAATTAATTTCCAGCTAGGAAATAAAGTGTCAGTAGAGATGACATAGTAGTCAGATCTAACAGAAGAGCACAAACACATTGATCCTTATCTAATTCGGTTCAGAATGGGTCATGCGTGTCTTCATCAACTTCCTTCTTCAGAGACACTTCCAACAATTGTAGCTCTGCACTAGGTCCTGAATTTCTTGTTTTTAAGAATAACATTGGGTTGTTATAACTACAAGATGAGTTCAGGAAGCTCAGTAGATATCAGACAGCCCGAGTTAAGCATTTTCTAAAAACCAATTTGGAAAAGTCACTTAAATTTAGTTGAAATGTTTCATTAAAAAGTTGGGCTGGCAGTCGCATGTCAGTAGCTGTCTATAGCTACCTAGATTTAGAAAGGTGGTTAAAAAACAACCTTGATTCATGTTTTCTTGAGTGCAGTGACCTAATCTAAAAATCAGAATATCTACTGACTAGCACAGGCATGCATGATAAAAAATTATTTTTCAGACTAATAGTCCAAATAAAAGATGATCCATGAAGTAAGACAAAATTTATATAAAAATAAATTCCAAAAGATGATTAAGCTATAAGAATGACTTATTTATATGCAGATTTGTGACTAACTATGCTGAACTGGTTTGGATAATTAAGTGGACAGTGAGTGAGAACTAAGAATGAGTAGACTCTGAAAGGATAAAGCTTTTAAGGTACCCAACTAGAGTCGGTCTTTTCTTTTGATCTATATTGTACTCTGCTGATCTTTGCTATGGTGGCAATTTGTGTTGCAGATCTAAGTAATGATTGATGATCACTTTCAGTTTTCTAACTTCTGACTTCTGTCATCAACCAATATTTATTGAATGAACACTTACCATGAGCTATTGCTAGATGGAATAGTGATCACATTTATGAAGATAATTATTTAACACATAATTCCTTTGTAACCATTAACTCATTTAAACAAAATCAACAGTTTTGCAATTGAGCGTCTCAGACTTGTAGAGTAGATAACACCGTTTGATCTCATGTGGGAGCTGATTCTTACCTACACATAAATGAGACTTCCGGTTGTAGAATTGCTTTGCTATGATCCATTCCTCGGCTGCGTGTCACACAGAGTACATGACAAACACCTCTATTCAGGCTCTTTATTTGAAAGCAAGGAGGGGCCAAGTCATTTGCATCTTCTTACAACTATGAAAATATTTTAAAATATAGGCCAGTGTTTTTACAGCCTTACATCACCCAATATATAGCTCATTGTTTTGCATTAAAATCCTCAATTTGTTAGTGACTATATCTTACATATCAACACCCAAGACACATGACCATTCCTGCCCTCTTGAAAGATTCCACTCTTTCTGTTCTTTCATTCACATCTCAGGGGGTTTTGCTTAATGGCATGATTGAGGTATGCTTTATATAACATAAAACTTACCTAGTTCAAGTGTCCAATTCAGTGGTTTTCGGTGACAGTACCATGTGGTATAACCATCATTATAAATTTGTTTTAGGATATTTTCAGCCTCCCAATAAGACCCTACAGGCCCATTTACAGGAACTCCGTTCTCACTCTTGGTCCCACGTCTCTCGGTTTTCTTCCTACTTCTCTGGCTACTCCCTCACTCCTTCAAAGGCTCATTCTCCTCTACCGAGCCTTAACTATTTAAACTTCTCAAGGTACTACTTGGATGCTCTCCTCTTTTCACTCCATGTTCTTCCCTTGCAGGGGCTCCTTGTGAACACGCTTTGGTTAACACCTAGAAACACAGGGCTCTCCTTGTGACTCCAGATATGTAGACACACAAAAAGTCTCTTAGCCAGGTGTGGTGGTGCACACCTGTAATCCCAGCACTCAGGAGGCAGAGGCAGCAGAATTGTGAGTTTGAGGCCAGTCTGGGGCTATATAGAGAGACCTGTCTGAAAAAAAGAAAGAAAGAAAAAGAACTGATATTTCTGATCAATTCATACTTTCTCATGGAAAGCTCCTCTCCTACCCTCATACCTACAGAGTAGGCCAAGTTGTCAGATGATATGTTATCTTACCATTCTTTACTTTCCCTTTATAAAGCTTACTGCAGTCTATAATTATACATTTATTGATGACTATTTATTTGATCATTAGCTGTCTTTTCTATCAGACCTAAACTCCATGAAGACAATACTCATGTCTTTGTTCACCTAAGAGCTAACCTACCATATAGGAACTACTTAATAAATACTATAGAACTAATAAATGAATGAATAACATGCACCACACCAATAAAACCCAGGAGAATATGACTAAGACCTGGAGACTGCTTACCTGGTATACTTTTCCCCATTAGTCCCCTGCAATAGTTTCATCTCACATATAATGTGAGAGAGAAGAGCTCAATTTAAATGGAGAAGCTATTTCTTGACTCAGGCATATCATGGAATCAAGCTCTTATTACTTTTCTGAGAATGTCTTCAACTCTGCCATATCTTCATTTCTGAAATGATATAACCTCTCTCATTCCTTGGAAATGAAATTAAGAGCGAGGCTGCACATGAAGGGTGCACTGCTAGACATTCTCCACCTGGCTTTCCAGGGTGGTAGCACTTGCTGATGTCTTTGGTGGAAATACTCTGACCATAGTTAGTTTCAAGTTATCACCAAAGTACCCCAAAACAGACCTGGGAAGAGATACGCACAGCTTGTTCTTAATAGTCACACCAGTTGGTTCCACCAGCACCCCTAGATCTGGACATTTACCTCCAAATTTTTCTTTTCTCTTCTTAACTACAAATGTGGGTCACTCTTGTCTCTGTCCAACTTTATGCAACTTCATGGTCATTTTTCTATTTTTAAATGCTTTCCAGAAGAGATTGTTATTTGGAATACAGAGATACAGGAAGTTTCATTTCATTCCCAAGGTTAAATTACATTTTTGTCATGAACTCTTATCTGTCACAAGAAATCAGGCAACGGGCTTCAACTGTATTTGTAGCTTCACAAAGATTTGCATCAGACAGTAAATCCCACCAAAAAAGAAACCCAGGCTCCAGGATTTTGGCCATAAGTAAATGTTATTCACAACTCTTTACCAACAGTTTCACATGCCTTTGCAGATACTTCATGAGCAGTTTTCAAGGCAGTGTTTAAGTAAAGGATTAGGAAAGGGCAGGAGTCTAGAGGGACAGAGCTTACCAAAGCACGTCTCTCCAAGCATTAAATTGTCAACAAAATTAAACCTCCACCCTAGAGCCCAGCTTCCCGGCCAACGTAAGACACCCACGTGTGCTGGCAAAGACAAAGTCAACAACAAAAGCACACATGTCCCATCTCCTGCAGAATGACATGCCCACCAGCCCCTTGGGTGTGGCAACCCAAGCCTGCTGGAAATCCCCACAGTAAACAACCCACCCCAGTCCCTCTCTTGTTCTTTGGCTGATGGCAGGGCACAGAATGTTGCTTCTGAAAGCAATGATAGTAAAGCCAGCAAGGGCCCCAACTGTTTATTAAATGTCTAATGATTAACCGAAACCCCAGCCCCAGCCTTGGGGCTGCCACTCAGGGAAGTCTGTTTAGTAAACAGTCAACCACCAAAATCTTGAACAGGTTGAACAGATGGCTCCAGGGTTCAGGCCAACTGTGTTTCCCTCAATTTCACACAGCTTTGGGTAATGAAAGCCATAAAATTCAAGAAAAGCATAAACATAAACACCATCACTACAGCCCTGCCAATCTCTCCTGAGAAAAGAAGTTAAATGAGAGAAAAGAGAAGGATTAGAGGAGAGGCTGAATTCATTAGAAATCAGCTGTATGTAACTGAAGATTAAGGAAAAGGAATAGACTTTTGTGCACAATGTACCTGAAGGAACCAACTCAGTGAAAGTGAGTCACAAAGCTCAGCCAGAGGCTCACAAATCCACTGGTTCCAAGATTTTAAGAAAATCCTTGCAATGAAGTCATAGATGGAACATTTGGCTTATGCACCACAGAGCTTCCCCACACAGATTTCAAATGTTGCAAGCAGGAAAAATCATTATGGGTTGAGTTGTAAATATCACAGTTCAATATGATTGTGAATAGCAGCTGCTTAACACAGAGCAGGAGAGCTTTTCAATCCTTGTCCTGCTTTGATTACCTGTTGCCCTCTGTATTTTCCATTACAAAATACCAGTAATAATCCACCTGAAAGAAGGAAAGGTTTGTTTGGGTTAATAGTTTCAGAGATCTCAACCCATTGTCTATTGGTCCCATTGGTTTTTGAACCTGTGGCAAGGCAGAACATCATGGTGAGAGCACATTGTGCAGGCTGGAAAGTAAAAGAGACAGGAAGGGAACAGGTTTCCAATATCCCCTTCAAAACCACATTCCCATGACCTCACTTCCTTCTACTGGCCTCATCTCCTAAAGGTGCCCCCACCTTTCAGTACTGCACATGAGTTGATCAAGCCTTTCCACACATGCTTTTGATAAACACTTTTCCAGACCATAGTACCCACTCTTTGCATATGTAAAATGGGTAAGTAAGGCCTGACTTTATATATTTCTTAGTGGTATTGCTAACATAAATGAAAGATGTCTTCTAGGCTAGAGGACACTATGAATTCATGGCTTTTAGCCCCTCGTCTACTCCAAAGAGATGCTAAATCAAGCTTTGAAGGAGAAAAATAACAGACACAATCCTTACTCTAAATGAGATACACTTCTACATAAGCCAGAAAAAGCATAAAACAGGAAATATGAAAGATACATATGGGAAACAAATATGAAACTAATATAAATCTCCATGCCGGAAAAGAGGAAAGGCAATCCACTAACGTGAGTAGCAAGGTAAATGCTGTCCTCAACATCACCAAAGAACAGGGGGCTTAGCTTCCAATAAATGGAGGGAGTCTTGTTTAAGAGTCAGCCCAATGGGCTTAATTGAGATATTCACACAGCCTGTGGGGGGGTAATTTCAGAGGGGGGATAAAACAAAATAGACAAACTCATTTTGTGCAAGATGAACCCACAAAATTCTAAAACAGAATAAAAATTAAATCTAAGGCAGTTAACTAAGAACACAAAACTCAGGAGATCCATTCACTCTTGAGACTAGCTATTAACTTATTATAATTATGTGTTATAATAATAATTATGTAACGATTAACTAATATTCCCAGGCACCTATTATTCAAATGGACAAACCTGAAAGTGATTTTGTATGTATGTTTAAGGACTGCTAAGGAACAAAAGACTGACTATAAAGTATGAGTGATCTTGAGACAAGCAGGAAGAAGTGAGAAGAGAAGAAGAAAGAGAAGGAGAGACGAGGGAGGAGGAGGAATAGAAAGAAGACATGGATTTTAAAAAGTCAGAAATCTCGAGAATAACTTCTGATTTTGAATTCTCAAAAGTAAAGAGCTTGGAATACATCACTGCCACTACAACAAGAAAAAGCTGAGCAAACTGAAAGTCAACTCTTCCAAAAGCTATCAGAGAACTGGACAGACAGGTGAATTCCCGGATCTGACTATGTGGAGCAGAATGCTAGATGTGTAACCTGTTGGGAACTCTGAAATGGTAATTTTTTAGCTTTGTGCACTCCACCACTTGAGCTAAACCCCTGGCCCTTTTGTTTTTGAGACAGGGTCTTGCTGCTCCCTCTGCTTGGGTTAGCCTCAAACTTGTGACCCTCCCAAGTAACTGTGAGTATTGGTGAGTATTGTCATACCTAGCACTTACGTGGTGGTGTTGATGAATTGCTATAGACAGTCTGGATAATCAAGCAAACTGGTGGGAAACTTAGGGCACCCAGCCTCTGCTTTCATGGGTTTTACTCCCAGAACCAGCACCAGGTTCTCAAGGTCATAGTCCAAGAAAGACGCCCTTGTGGCTCTAGTAGGGGGAGGGGAAGAGTAACCCTTCTGAAATACTTTTAGACCTTTTTCACAGCAAAGTCATACTTTTCAGAGCTGTGGGAGAGGGTATTTCTCCATTCCCGCCTTTTTTAGCTCTTGAATTTCACCTAAGAGGGGGCAGAAGCCGAGGAACACTTTTGGAGTCCCTAGCCCGGGGACACAGGCCTACTGTGAAATTTATAAGATTATGGAATACTTTCCTACCATACCAAACAATATAAAAATAACTTGGATCACTGCTGAAGGAGCAGCAAGATGCACATTCATTCTGAGAAGTGCTTAGGAAAACTCAAAGTCAAGAGGGAAGATAAAAATAAAAATACTGGAATTATTTGAAACGTCTAGCATCTGTAGTTACAAGAAACATTCTACATAGCCCAATTCTTAGCCATATTAATATAAAGGTCACACTGAAGGCCTATTTACCTTAGTTTCCATTACCAGATACAATGTTTATCTTTCAACAAAAATCTGCAAGGTGTACCTAAGGGCAAGTAAAAGCACAGCCTGAAGAAACAAAAGAATCACCAGATTCAGACGCAGATATGACACAGAGATTAGAATTATTGAATAGATAGTTTAAAACAGCCGTGACTAACATGTTAAAAGCTCTAATGAAAAAAGTAGAAAACATGTGAGAACATATGGGTGATATAAGTACAGAGCTGAAAATTCAGAATCAAAAGGAAGTGCCAGAAATCAAAAGCATGTGACAGAAATGAAGAATGCCTTCGGTGGGCTCATTGACACATTTGACAAGGCCAAAGAATCAGTGATCTTGAAGATAAGTTCATAGACACTTCTCAAACTGAAACAGAAAGAGAAAAAAAGAAGGACGATGGAGTGGGGGAAGAGAACATTTCACAAAATTTCAAAAGGCACAACAGGAGCAAGATTGGAATGCCAAAAGGTGACAAAAAAGAGAATGGAGCAGAGGCAATACTTGATGCAATAATGGGTAAGAACTTTATAAAATTAATGACACCAAACCACAGGGCACACCAAATAGGAAAACTGTCAAAAATGAAACAATTAGTCATAGAATATTCAAACTACAAAAAAAAAGACAAAACAATTGAAAAAAGAACAGAAAAAAAGCACATTACTTAGAAATTAACAAGATAGGAATTGCAGAAGCTGGTATGAATTGAATTGTGTCGCTCAAACTCGATAGATTGAACCCTTAATATGACTGAATTTACAGATAGGCCCTATAAGGAGGCGATTAGGTGAGACCTCTAATCCTATAAGACTGGTGTCTTTACAGAAATCGTAAGATATGCCAGGTATTCACACATAGGAAAAGGCCCTGTGAAGACATGGTGAGGAGGCAGCCATCTGCAAGCTAAGGAAAGAAGCCACAAAGAAATCAGCCCTGCTGACTCTTGATCTTGGACATTCCAGCCTCCACAACTTGAGAAAATACATTTCTTTTGTTCATGGCTGTCAGTCTATGATAGTTTTTTATGGCGGCCCTAGCAGACTAATATAAAAGCTACACAAGCAAAAAGAGAGTAGAATGAAAAAACAGCCAGGCACCTACAGGGAGGTTTCAGGCAACCATGGATTCCGTATATGACAGTGGTGTACCACATCGTCTAGGTGTCTAGCCAGCTATACTCTCTATGTTGTGTTAGGACTCTCTACGATGTTCACATAATAAAATTGCCTAGCAACATATTTCTCAGACTAAAACCCATTGTTAACTGATCATAACTGTATTTAAAATGTTGAAAGAAAGAAACAACCACCAACCAGGAATTCTATATCCAGTGGTTTAGCCATCAAAAGTGAGGTGAAATAAAGACTTTCTCAGGCAAACACAAGCTGAAAGAATATATTGCTAGCAGACCTGCCCTGAAAGAAATGTTAAAAGGATTTCTTCAAGAAGGATGGAAATAGTATATAGACCAGAAACATATCTCTGAAAGAAAGGATGGGTCTCAGAGAAGGAATAAATAAATATAAAATATTTTATTTCGCTTATACAGTTTTTAATGAGTCTAAAAGACAACTGGTTAAAGTAATAACTATAACATTGTCGGGTGAGTGTAGCACATGAGTAAGTGAAACGAAAGGCAGCCATCTCAGAGGAGATGGAGGGAGGGATTGAGAAAACCCTGCGGCACACCTGAGGTTGTGTTGCTCATTGGTAGAGTGCATGCTTAACCTGTGCCAAGCCCTGGGTTCAATCATTAGCACCCAAAAAATTATATATATACTTTATTTATTATATATATAAGAAATTTATTATACATTTAAATATGCTATAGATCTATTAAAATACAGAGTTTTTCAGAAATAGTGCTTGCTTCAGCAGCACATGTACTAGAAATGTACCCTCCAGAGACCATCAGTTTGGCCCCAGCACAATGATGACACACAAATTCACAAAGTCCTCCATCTTTTTCCTCCCTGCTAGCCAGCTCACACTCCACAAACGGCAGCTCGGTTTGAGGAGAAGCCTGCAAGAGGACGGGGCCACTGATGGACCGGTTTTGGAGAAGCTGCACAAGCTGAACCTGCAGCTCCCACTTGGCTCTCCTGGAAGTCAGTAGACATCAACCCTGCCAAGGTGCTCGGCTTTGAAAGCTTCCGCCTGGGCGCCCTGGACTTAAGGAACCCGAAGATGCAGCCAGCTGTGCAGTTTTATCCCTTTTTAAAAGGGGTTTCTAAAACACACAAACTACCATGACAAAAAATACAAACAAAAAGCCATTCCACCACCCAGCACAAAGTAGGAGCGGGAGCCCTCTATCAAGACTGTTTGTCCCAAAGGTATCTGGGGCCCAGAGATGGAGCAGCTTGCCATTTAAATGACACCAATGACAACCAGACCTGACCCGACCACAGCAAATGTTTCTGTTGAACGTACTTGACGTTTTAAGAAAAACAGTCTGCACATATAGGTTCCGGCACCCTGGGATGGCAGAAGTGCCCGCCCATCCTCTCTGGGGGACTCTGCAGCAGTGAGGGTAATCATTGTGAATGTGCCTGTTCTGAGGGAGGGCAGGAGAGGGGGCACAAGATTTTCCTGGTTTCTGCTTTGGCGCTAAGCTTCATGGGTGGGGAATCTACCTCTGTGAGATTCTCCCCTTGTGCTATTAAAGGGACATAGTTCCTTCCTTGTCCTATAAAGGAAACCCTGGCTAGGAACCCAGCCGGATTATGGGAGTCAGGAGTTCCTGGAAAGCTTGGCTTCGCCTTCTGATTCCTCTAATCCAGGCTGTTCCTGCTGGAAAAATAAAGACAAAACCCAAATAATGCCTGGACGAATCTAGGGGTCCCTAGCTAGGGTTTCTGCTGTAAGGTGAGGAGACGTCCACACCTTACTAGAGATGATTTTTATTGTTCTTACTGTTTTTCCATTTTTTTTAAATGAAGCCTGCAGGCAAGTACCAAGGCAATGGAACTCCAAGCCTCTGTCTTAGATATGTCCCAGTGCCTGACTGACATCTGACCCCAGGACTGATGAGTGAGAAAATGGCACAGAGAGGGAGCAGTGGACAGCCAGCGGGAACCTGAACACGCTTCACGGTTTCCAGGTGACCCTGGCTCTTTAGAAGTCAATTGTCAGTCATGGTAGAAGGTTCCAGAACTGCCTATCTCTTCCACTTTCACAGCTGTATTGAAACTCCTTAGCCCATCTTGGCTCCCTCATCAGAGCTCTGAGCTCAGATGGGGCAGGAGGCTGTCCAGCCCTCTCAGCCAGACCCACCTAGCAAGCCACCTCTCTGTAGAGTCCTTCCCAGCAGACTCAAGCCTCTTTTGTGTCCATTTCAACCAGTAGGAGGGGCTGGATTTTGGGAAGTCTTTAATATGTGAACACCCCACATGTCCCCCTAGAAACCATCACCCACAGAGAAAAGTTCCCATTGGCAAAGAAGCCCTCAAGTGTAGGTTAGGTTGCTCAGACTCCGCAACTGGAAAAGTAAAGGAGCAAAGATGTGGTTGGATTCAAGCCAGATGTCACGGCAAAGGTGACAAGGTGGTCATGTGGCTCCCACCCTTTTCCTTAGACCCACCCAGCAAAGCCCCAATCTTTAGAGCTTTCCCTAGCACCAGTCTTGTCCAGGGGTCACATAAAACAGGCCACTCTGCAGGGAAGCTATGGGGTATCTCCCTGTGCTCCTAGGTCTGGTACTTAAGAGAGCCCAGCTGCACAGCAGCACACATGCACCCTGGAACACTGGCGTGTTCACCCTTTCTAGTAGGTGTGGGGAGGAAGGAGGAGGATCTACAAGCCACTGGGCTCAGCTTTGTACTTTCTTATGTCATTTCTTATGTGGTAGGCCCTTCATCTCTTTAGGCCCCCCAAAACAGCCCTTGATGTGACTCTACCTCTGTTGCTGTCACAGACCTGTACCTTCCCAGAGGCTGCAGTGAATATCTCTCTGACCTTTTACTTTTCTGTTGTGACATTGACCTTCCCTTGGGCAGGGCAGAACTTAGGGACATACTGGTGACCCCAGGACTGGACAGCCATCCAGTTTGGCTCAACACCTCCCTATCTCCTGATCCCAGGTCATGTGGAAGTCACAGAGCCCATAAAAGTCAGTCTTTGGCTGGTATTTTTTCATGAGTGTCACAGTTCAGGAAGCTCTCACAGAGCTTCCTACATTGTACATGGTCTTGTACAATTTCTGGGCACCCAGAGATAGGGGCAGTCACGGTTCCTGCCTTGAGGAGTTGGTGATCTGCTGGGGGCTTGATATCTATCAGAAACCCAAGGACCACTTGTCCCAATGGTGGAGCTGAGGTCTTGGGACCCCTTCCCCTTCCTCTCCAATGACTGGCAGTGTTCCTGGGCAGTTCTCAGTCACCACTTCTATTCTGCCTGTCATTTAGGAAAATCCCTTACGATGGTCTCCATCTCCTTTTTTTATTTAAGTGCCTGAATTGAGGTTGTCTGCTTTGGAAACACATGAAGGATGAGAAACACTGTGAGTTCAGCCCTCACAGCCAACGTAAGGGGGATGGAGAAGGCTGGCTGCTTTAGGAGCTACACAGGTTCCCTGATGACTGAGAGCTAAGTCCAAGCTTTGGCCCTTCCAGGTGCCCCAGTTTCTAGCCTCACTTCCGAGGCCCTTCACCACTGGAGATGTAGCCTCCCAAGTTTCTGACTGACTTGAAGCTTGAGTCCTAGCTATGTTGGGTTCACTGTGGAAAGTGCTTAGCAAAGTTGACTTCTCCATTTCACCAAATCAAAATACCCTCTGCCATCTGATGGCGTTTCTTCCTGTCCTGGAGAGATTGGCAAGCCCTGCCAGCTGGTGGTGTTCTGTAGTGATTGGGGGTGGACAGAGAAGCCAATGTGAAGTTATGGGGAGTCCACACCATGCTGCAATGTTGGCCAGGATGTCATCCATGTGAACACCCTGGCATCATCTGTGGCCATGAGGCACACATTTGCTTTTTTTGAATATGATGTACAATCTGTATACTAAAAGTTTTTGTACTTTCTATCAATTGCTTTTTCCTTCCAGAAATGCTATTAATTTAAATTAAAGTGCTTTGTGTTAACAAATGTGTTATATTGGGTTTTGTTGTGGTTTTTGTTTTAGCACTAGTAAGAGTACACTTTCTGTGCTGGGTCAGACCTAGGGGTCTGGAATTTATGAATGCAGGTTTACCAAGCAAGAGAAGTTGGGGTGGGAGAGAAGAAATGAAGGAGGGAGGGAGAGAGAGAGACAGAAGGAGGAAGGAAGGAAAGATGGAAGGAAGGAAGGAAAAAAGAAAGGAAGGAAGGAAAGAAGAAGGAAAGGGGGGAGGGAGAAAGAGAGAGAGAAAAATGCAATGAAAAACTCAGAGAATGGAATAAATTGTAAGTTGTTGTTCAAAGAGAATATTAGGGATTTATAAGATAAAACTAAAGAACAGTATGCAATACTGAGATTTTAAGAAGATTATACACACTGTTGAGGTCCATGAAGTCTTTGTTGTGCCGCCAAAGTATTTACAGATTCAGAAGAAAACAGGAAATGTGAAGGCACCATGTGTAAAGTGATGATGGCTGGGAACTTGCACGATTGGGAAGGCTATGGGACCCAAGGAGCAACCAGGACATGTCAGGATAAGTGAAAGTAAATTCATGTACTGAAGAAAAGCTGCAAAAATCTCAAGAACCAACCTTCAAAGTCACCTGACAGATTACCCTTCTCATTTGCAGCAGTAGATTTCAGAAAGCAAGGGAATAACAGCTTCAAAATGCTAGGGATTTTAGGGAACCTATCAACTTCCTAAAATTATACGAGAAATTTGGGAGCTCTGGGCAGATTCCTGGGAGATGGTCCAGAGTTTTTTAATAAGTTCTCTTTAAGCCCCACTTAACACTAACTTTTTTCAAGGAATTTAGGTTAAATCTTTAAAATTCTACTTAAATGTTTAGACCCTTTTGAAGATAAAGAGCAAATTTGTCCAATCAAGCCTTGCAATACATAAGCTACCCATAATAAAATGATGCAGCCTGTGCTTATTGTGGGGATATTTATCCTGAAGTCTTCTGGTTCATCCCACTCACCCAGTACATAAACTCCTCTATTATGAATTATCATTTTTATATCTTGTTCTCCAAGTAAATTACCTTCCCCTTTAAGCCAGGGCTTTGTCTCTTAGACATTGTCTGATGTCAAGCACACCTCTTTGCCCACAGTAGGCATCCTACTGATTGCTGGATGTCTGTTTATTTCCTAGTTTCTGCCTATCTAGGTTGGCCCTGCTCAGGAGAGTCCCTTTAATGATAAAAGGTTATTATTATTCTTTTAATGTTTAACTTCCTTGTTTACCATTTACTAATCTCTCTGAAATTAGATTGCATAGATATGTATCCTCCTCTTCAGAGGTGATAATGAGCTTGAATTTTGTGTATGTTAATTACCCAATTTTGGATAAAAACCCACAGCACAGATTGATAGAAGACACATTTCTTAATTCCCTCTTTTGGTCTTACCCACTTAACCACATATTTTTGCGGAGATGTGAAGGGCAAGAGTTACTACTCCTGTATTTTAGATAGCATGCCCAGTCTATACCCAAGCACACTTCCTGAGCTCTCTTCTGCCAACTGTGGCCCAGGCTGAGGAATGAGGGCAAGAGGCTTCCATTAACAGGATACAACCTCAGGCTTTCAAGGACTCAGCCAGCACCCTGCTGTCCGGCACTTAGAGTACACATAATAGCTCCTTCTACTGGCAAACATGGAAACTCTGACAATATTTGCTAAAGTGCATTGAGCTGTTTTTATTACCATTGCTTTTAAACAGCATCTAGTGTATCATAAATGAGACACAAAGACCTTTCAATTGTTATTATTATCAATTAATATTATCACCTCCTTTTTACAGATAAGAAAACTAATGTTCAAGTAACCTCTCCACCATCCCCCAATTAGTGAACAGTACAGATTCCAAATGCAGGCAGTCTGGCTCCAGAGCCTAGTACTCAATGACTAACTCTCAGTACACCCAGCACAGGCACCAAAATCAATTATGACTTTCAGTGTGATGCCATGGTTAAAAGAACACACTTGGGAGGCAGGTGAAACTGTGCTTTAATTCAAGTCCACAAACACAAAGTCAGGAACATTGTTCAAAACTGGTTTAACTAAGCGTTTAGACCCTCTGAGCCATCTCTCTCATCTGCAAAGTAACTATCTTAGTGTTACCAGAAAAAATACCTTGGTTCTTGCATAAAGCAAAAGATGAATTCAAGCAAGACACAAACATACAGTACAAGTACTATAGTAAATGTATTAATAGTGCAAAAGTAGTATTACTATGAAAAGAATTTAGTATAACAGGATAAAAATAGGAAGAAATGGGAAAAAAAGGAGACACATCTCCTGTCTCCCATGCAGGAAGTGGGAGAAGAAACTCAAAATGGTGGTTCCAACTCTTAGTGTGATACTTTCAGAGAGCTGGGGGAATACACTACACATGGTCAAAGATAATGGATTTGGGTGGCTGAGATGGCTGCTAAAACAAGGAAGGGTTATTCTTGTACACACAAAACACAGGGATTATTGGTGTGCTTTAGAACTTCCCTTTGCTAGACATGATATTCTCCACCCATTCAAGTTGCCTAGGAGCTTGTTAACATCTCAAAGAAAGAAAGGCAGACACAGCTGGCCTTGGAATGTAGATAGCCTAGAATGTAGATAGCCCTGTTCTCTAGCTTAAACTTGTAAAATGAGGGGAGAAGGCGTGGCCAGATACTCTGGCTTTTTAACTTTTTTTCTCTAGTTTCAATGTCCGAGTCCGCCCCTTTCAATATTTATTAAAATATTATAATTTCTCTGTCTCCTCACCTATCTAACCTGCCTCACCCATCACTCATAACTAAGTGCTGCCTAACATTTCCTCACTCAAGGTGTAGAGACCCTGAAATGTTTTAGGAAATGGGAAGTCATAGCCAGTCATTAGCTATTTTCTGATGATATGAGGCATAGGCCTAAGTCAGGAGTCTCTTTTGTCTTTGTTTTCTGTTAATGGAGACAGCTGGAATCCCAGGCCATGGATGATCCTGAAGGCCCCTATAGAAGGGAACATGTTCTTTGGAGAGCATAACCAGTGATAGCTGTGTTCAAGGAGGAAGAGCCATGCTTAGAGTCTGATGGAGTTAGCTCTTGAGTTGTAGAATTTGTAGTTTTATAGCTTGGAGACAAGAGGGAACAAAGTTGGTTAAAACATTAATATAAGGTTTAATAAGGGATATCAGGATTTTTTTCCTCCACTTTAGTTAAACCTGATTGAGATAAAATAACCAATTTTTAAAGTGACAACAGTTTTTACTTATTAGCTTTATAATAATAATTTAAGACCCATCCTGTAGATGTCTATACACACACACACATTTTTAATTAGGCATGCCAACAATGAAGCTCACATAAAAATTTTTTAAAAATGAAAATTGGCCATAGTAATTAATCAGTTGTTTCCTAGAATTCCAGAGTCAAAAGAAGTTTTTGCCCAATGCTTGATAGGCTAATGCACACATTTGTACAATTATATTAATTTAGAGTACTTTTAAACCTTTAGACAGAATAATTATAATTCTCACTAGGGGTAATAAGATGCCATAGGACATGTGTCTGCCATCATGGTAAAGGTGGCTGCTATGGAGTTGGGTCACTGGAAGAAGTGTGGTAGCCCCGTCATGGCAGCAGCAGTTTTTGTGACCATATGGTTTTTCCAAAGGGTGTTTACATGAAACATGAAGTCATGTTACACACAACATATACATACAAAACAAACATCAAAACAGAAGAAACAAGCAGGAAATTTTATTTTTTTCCTTTTGGGTCCCCAGAAGTCAAAAGGGGTTGGAACCAACTTAAGAGGTTCTCCCAAACTACAGGCTAGCCTGAGGAGGACATGAGATGGATGGAAGACTTGTGAATGAGCTGCACTTTAGCCAGTATCACAAAAAAGGAAACCAATGTCTAAGGAGGGTGAAAGATTTTCCCTCTGGGGAACAAGTTTTCTGTTTGCCAGTATGTATTTAGGCCAGGCTTGGGTGCAGAAAAATGTTAGGCATTTTTTCGTTGGGGTCTGAGGGAGTGGCTCAAGGAGTAGGCCCTAAGTCAAAACTCTGGTACTGCAAAAAAAAAAAAAAAAAGAAAGAAAAAGAGTGATTCATAAGCATGATTACCTGATGCCCATGTCCTTCCAATGGGACAAAAACTCCCCTTGCCGCTCTACCACCTGTTATTGCTATAGCTCCAGGAAAAATGCAGATACTCCTTATTAAACCTGATATTAATGTTTTAACCAACTTTGTTCCCTCTTGTCTCCAAGCTATAAAACTACAAATTCTACAACTCAAGAGCTAACTCCATCAGACTCTAAGCATGGCTCTTCCTCCTTGAACACAGCTATCACTGGTTATGCTCTCCAAAGAACATGTTCCCTTCTATAGGGGCCTTCAGGATCATCCATGGCCTGGGATTCCAGCTGTCTCCATTAACAGAAAACAAAGACAAAAGAGACTCCTGACTTAGGCCTATGCCTCATATCATCAGAAAATAGCTAATGACTGGCTATGACTTCCCATTTCCTAAAACATTTCAGGGTCTCTACACCTTGAGTGAGGAAATGTTAGGCAGCACTTAGTTATGAGTGATGGGTGAGGCAGGTTAGATAGGTGAGGAGACAGAGAAATTATAATATTTTAATAAATATTGAAAGGGGCGGACTCGGACATTGAAACTAGAGAAAAAAAGTTAAAAAGCCAGAGTATCTGGTCACGCCCTCTCCCCTCATTTTACAAGTTTAAGCTAGAGAACAGGGCTATCTACATTCTAGGCTATCTACATTCCAAGGCCAGCTGTGTCTGTCTTTCTTTCTTTGTGATGTTAACAAGTTCTTAGGCTCCTTAGATGGGTGAAGAATATCATGTCTAGCAAAGGGAAGTTCTAAAGCATACTTATTGTCCCTTGTTTTGGGTAGGCCATGATGACTCCTCCATGTTTTAGCAGTCATATCAGCCACCCAGATCCATGAACTTTGATCATGTGTATTTCTCCAGCTCTCCAAAAGTGTAAGACTAAGAGTTGGGGCCACCATTATATTTTTGCTCTTGCTTGAATTCATCTGTTGCTGGATGCAAGAATCAAGGTATTTTTTCTGGTAACATTAGTATCTCTTTTGCAGGATTGCTATGCAGATTAAATATAAATTATTTTTCATTCACCTGACACAAAGCACATACTCAATGCACAACATATACAAATAGAGAGATGTGGGGATGTAAATGCGGTAGCTGAGACGATCTGGGTTATCCGACTCCTATCTAATCATATTTGCCATTAAAACAATATGACTAATAGAGACCATTGCTGAATCAAAAGGCCTGAGTATGAAGGAGAAAGGGAGCAGGCAAAGCTTGGATTCTAGAATCTAAGTCTGACACACAGAGCTATCTGCTCAATGCCCTCACGGGATGCATAGGAGTTGACTGAACTCTTTGACTTTGAGATATGGCCCTAAGAATGTGCGGGTCTAATTCCCAAATGACTCAAAATGTTTCATGAATGAGCCCAAGTCCAGAGGGACAAAAACGACCCACAAAGTGACTTCTTGCTCTAAAGCAAGGGGAGGGAGAGGGAAAGCTTAAACTCTATTATATAGTCTAACAAACTGGGAGGGAGGGAGATCTGTCAACAGTAATGGCTGCTGTCTAGTTCATTAGGAAGACAAAGCTCAACTCCAGACCAAGAATATTTGGAAAATTAAATGAGCCATTGCACATTAGATCTCTTTAATGACTCAAGACAAAATTAAGAAGACTCAGGCATCAGAGGTAATATTGCCTAGTAACACACATATTGATTATTACAGAATGCATAGTAATTGAAGGAAAAGAAGGTATCTCAGATAAGACCCTAGAATGACAAAGATATTTTAGAAAGCAGGGATTAAAAATTTGCAAGAAGTGTCAGAGTACAAAAAAATACACAAGTTCACTGAAGAGGTCTTTGTGCATCACTTTAGGAGAAGAAAACATGCACAGAAGTTTGGAAGCTTTTAAATTGCCATTTCGGATTCTTCTTCTGAGCCTAGAAAGGTCCATGCATGCATTCACTAGGTTTCAATTGTTGAAGGATCATAGCAAAACAGTGTGGAGTAATTAATAAGGCAGAAACTCATCATTTTGTCTCCAAAGGTCAGTTGCATGATGCACGGAATACAATTAGGAGGTCAAACTGTCCTGTCAACTTTTGCATCATTAGCCGTTTATACGGGTCAGTACCTTTCAAGCATACGGGCCCAAGAGTGAAATTTCAAAGCAGCTGGCAGAATTACTCAACCTTTTCGCTTTGTCTTTAATCATCTAAGGCTAACACATTTTTAAACTCCTTAAACATATTTTAAAAAGTAATAACATCTTTAAAGCAACAGTCATGAATAGATTAAGGTTCATTCTCTAGTCAGTAATAAGTGAGAGAAACACATAATTGCTAAATTGAAATCTTTAGTTGCATTCTAGCCACACTGAAGTGCAAACAATAAAATAAAGCATAAATTTCTGACCTCTGACCACCCAAATCATGCAGACCTATGGGAAAAAAACTGTCATGTTCACAAGAAAGCAATTTGTGAGATGAGATAAGAAGATGGAAGACTTTGTTAGGATAATAGAAGTTTAGAAAGAGTTTAAATTACATTAATAACTAGATAGTAATTGTTTTAGCAGAATTTTTTTTAAGTAATAAAATCTCTAAAGTGCATTTGTAGGTATATGTGTGTGTCAGGATATCAACTCAAGAAAATTTAGGAGGCTTAGCTAGAAAGAGAAAACTAGCTTAAGTATATAGGTTTTTGGAGGGAAAAGAGAGAAAAAGAAAGAAGTCAGAAACCTCTGTACTTGTGTGGTCCAAAGCTAAGGATCAACCACTGCCTCATATAAGTCAGGTAGTCCGTTACCAACATGTACACATATATGTTTTTATATTTGTAAGTTTGTGTACATACATATACTAATTTTTGAGCATCAACTATGTGTTGCATACTGTTAAATATTTTAAGTATGTGCCTGCATTTAATTCAAGAAACAACCCAAGGAGAGTTGTAAAATACGCCCTTTTCATTGAGCAGGATAGTAAGATTTACAGATTAACTAACTTGCTCAAGGTGATTCAGCCAGTGAGTACTAACCTTTTGCTTTGAATACCACATCACGCTCTTATCCAAGCACCAAATGCCTTTGAAAAGACTTGCTGGGAACTAGGTTCACCATGCCATGATCTTGCTCTTTTTTTTCCTCGCCTGCCCCCCTCTTTCCTTTTCTAGTGCTGGGGACTGAACCCAGGGCCTCCCACATGCTAGCAAACCTCAGTACACTAGCAAAGTGTACTGAGATACACTGCCCCTACCATGATTATTGATTACTTTGCATCCTAGTTGATTGTGGGTATCCTTGTCATCTCCAAATTGTCCACAGGACACCTCTTCAGATTCTTCACTTTTCCCCCATCTGATTGGTCTTTTGCCAAAACTACAAAGAAAACCAACTGCAGGTTAAAACAAAACCAGTCTTTGGTTATGCCATTGAAACATGGGCCTTTCAATTCAATAGGTGCCTCCACAAATTTTATGTCAACAATTTCAAGCGCCCATGACACTCTTCCTGACATCTTTGTTCCTATTGGTTCTTGGTTGTGCTCATTGTCTTGCAGGAGTTGATTTCCATTGGCTCTGCTTTGCCCATTATCAGGGGCCCATGTGAGGCTGGGGTATTCATGAGACCCTTTGAGTATATCCAGTTCTGACTCATAAAACACAATGAGGAATTTAGAACTCTGATTTCTGCCATGGGCATAACATTAGCCACCTAATTCCAAGTTGTTGGTTTTTTTTTCCCTAATTACTTCTTTATTAAACTACTCATGTCACAGCAGGAGAGGATTCTGATGCTATTGTATCTCAATGGAAAGAAATTTAATGAGATGGTGTGTTGAGTGTCTTTGCTCTGCCCCATCCCCCTACACTGGTGGCCCACATCCATAGGCTGCCTGCCTTGCTGTCTGGGTAGTATAGTCAGTGGGCAGGAGAAGAACTGAAGCTAGAGGATCTCTTCCCCTGAGGGCTTTCTCTATGTGGGGTCACTGCCTCGTAGAGAGACATAGACACCCACATGACTCTCATGTTGCTTTCTCTATTCAGCTGTCTCTCCAGTTCCCATAACTTTTCTCTTTAAGTCTGTAAGTGGTAGCTCCTTGCTAGGGCCAGTCCTGGCTTTGCCTCTATCTTTTATATTGGTCCCCTTACTAGGCCTTCCTAAATACTCATTTTGCATGTACCATCAGTCCCTGCTTCTTGCACTGTGATGCATGTACATGGGCATTGACAAGACTGAAACCTTTCCTTTCAGGCACTGCAAAACAATGGATTGCCTACTTAATCAAGTGACAATGTGAAAGATTGAGTCACACCCATGCACTGTGTTGTCTGTGCTTTCATTAGAGCCACCTTTGCCTCATTTGGGAAGGAAATATTCAAATGAGTGGATCAGGTTACCATGCAGATGAAAGGATGCTTAAGTGACTTCAGAGCCAGGTTACTCTGGGAATGGTCCACTAAGCTACCCTTGGTATAATGCTGTTAAGAAACAAAATAAAGGGACTAGGAGTATAACTCAATTGTAGAGAACATGTTCAAGAATGGGTTTGATCTCTAGCATTAAGACATAAAAAACAAACAAAAATGTAACCTTGACACTGGAGGGATAAATGCCGTCCTCTGAAGTTTCCTGGAGGAAGCAAGAGATTCTTGTGGACATCATCCAAATTCTCTGGGTTTTTCCAATTGTTTTCTTGAGCTCTTATATACATACTCTCTAAAGATGGAAGCACTTCCTGGTAGTTATTAATCTGTCTGAGGAAGAAATTAAACCATTTCAAAACCATCCATTTGCACAGAAGGCCAACCAAACCATTTATTTGCTTTCAAGAAGCAAAGCCAGGCTGCTTTGGGCAGAACTCAGCTCAGAGTGGGGTTGACATTGCTCACTGTTACAGATCACCCAAGCCTTTCATCTTTCCCTCAGACCAAAAGGATAAATCCTAGAAAAAAGTAAAGCAATAGTTCTGGTTTTGTTTTATTTCTTACATGAAGATGGAGAAGGAGAAGATAAAATGCTTAAAGCAGGAAAAATTGACCTCAATATATGTCATCTCAAGTTCCTAACAATTTTGCATTTGACTTTTGGCAAGCCACTTAGCATATCTGTGGCCTTTGCTTTCTCTTCTGAAAACTGAGGTGACTGAACTTTCTGACCATGTGCCACCACACATGACATTATAAGAATTGAACACTGAACATTGTATACCCCGAAAGGCCACAGAGCATGGCAACTGGGAGGTTGAGCTCAGGAGCCAGGTTGTCCAGGCTTTACTCTCAGCCCTACCCCCAGAGGCAGTTGACCCTTGGCAAATCCTCCAATGACTTTCTCCATCAGTTTCCTAATCCAAACATTGGGAAAATATCAGCACTTTCCTCCGAGAGTTGTTGTGAAGATTAAATGAGTTGATAAACGTGTAAAACATTTTGAACAATGCCTGACACATGTAAAATTCTAAGTGGTAACTACACTTACTAATGATGGGAGTTAATGATGGGAGTAGACACCCTTCTTGTTACTTCTGCCAGGTATTTTTGTTTTTATCCAGGGGATAAGAACTGTGGAAATTCAGCCTTGTACTACAGAGTTAGCATAATTAAAGCACGATATGGAGTTGCTTGGGGGCCTATTAAATGATAGCTTGGTTACAGGACAGTTTTGCAAGAGCAAGACTGTACTCCATTGTTTTTCCCTCATTATCTGAAATGAACAGTTTGCAATATGTGATAATACCAGCAGCATCTGCTTCTGAACATTTCTACTCACGAGAACCAAAAAACTCCTGTGAAGAAAAGACTTTTTCTTTCCTCTACTCATAGTCTCTCTAAAACAGCTTCTACTGGGAGATTAATTATAGAAGCCACAGTGTTTCCTGAAAATAGTAAAACATTTTAAAAGAGTATAAAGACACTGCTTGATAAATGGCTTGACTCTTTATTGCCTAACAATCCAAAAAGAAAAATGCATGTTTGAAACAGAACAGGATGTAATGGAAATCTAAGTAGATGGACTGTAAAATGGATTTTATTAACTATTTACAGTGACTTTGTAAATTGTTTTCATCTATGCTTGAGAAAGTTCCCTGTCAGGATTTCTGGGCCTTTCCTGGTGCTTATCTTTCTGATTTGCAGTATACAGGTGACTGGCTGCAAATCTGAGTGGTTGTCAGCTAGATCCCCAGATAAGCCTCTCCAGGTACAGCTAACCTTGCCTCAGAGCTGGACTGTGTCCTTCAGAGAGAACATTCTCCACTAAAGAAAGGGAAGAACCCAGAAATGAAAAGTGCCTCTGCACATTTTGGTGAATGTCTCATGTCACCATTGTTCTTGGAAGCTTGTCTTTGTTGCAAAGACAGAGCTAGAGTATACAGTTCAGCAGCAATGGAGTCCTTTAAAATGTACAAAGCTGAGCATGGTGGTTCACACCTGTAATCCCAGCATTCAGGAGGCTGAGGTGGGAGGATTATGAGTTCCCTGTCAGTGTGAGCGACGTAGTGACATCCTGTCACAAACAAACAAATAAAAAAGGACATACTATGTAGGGGGTCTACAACTTGCTCATCTAACTATAACTTCTCTTTTGTCCCATCTTTTAAAAGAGTTTCAAAGAGTTTCCCAGAGAAAATACACCAGATATATGGAAAGACTTTCCATTTACTTTTATGAAAGTTGATTTGATCTTGTCTCAAAATCTACAATCATTTTTTCATTCCTTATGGTATTTACCAAGTAGTTTGTAAATTACCCCTAGTTTCTCTGCTCTTGGCCTACCTTTTGATCCATTCATTGAATGTGAGATGAACCCTGGATTTGTATTGGGGACCAGGGATAAATTACCCAATAAGCAGACTGGTTACCTACAGAATGAGGACACCTCCCAAAATGTTTTTGAAAATCAGAATTTGGAAATTAATATTCCAAAAGAAGTTCTGAGACTTTCATCACAGTGGGGAAAATATCAGAACATTGTTCTGCTTTTTTACTCTTAATTATGGCTTGGTACTGTTTTATTTTTAATTATATATGAAGATTCAGATCCATAATCTTCTTAGAGCTGAGGTCCTTAAAAAAAAGTCTTAATCCAACCCTGATATGAGTTCCATGCTCTTGAGAGGAGGCCCTGTATGCATGGCTTATTCTGTGGCCTCTGTCTGAGCCTGGTGTCTTCCTATCCTCCATATCCAGCAGTCTTGGGCAGACAACAGGCACACCATAAAGGCTCTTGTGATGAGAGCCCCTATTTCTGTTATTAACAGTTCCAGAGATTTGCTGTTGAAGCAGCTCGGTGTAACCATGGAGCCAAAGGGTATTCAACATAGTATCACTCTTGCTCTCTACCACTGGGAGAGAGAGATCAATGTGTTGGAAACAAACAGGACATGCTGGGCCCTGTGCTGGGTGTCTCACAAATGTCACTTGTCCTTTGTCACCTATAAAGAACCTGAAGGTTAGAAGTTAAACAACTTGACAAGAGTCATTCAGCAGTAAAAGAGTTGAACCTCAGACCAAGGTCAGTCTGACCCTTGAACTAGTGCTCTGTTCATTACCCTTGTTGCCAGACCACTTGAAGTTTAATATCCAAATGTGAAGATAGATATGCATTGAAAATACCTCATCGAATCACTATCAAGTCTATGTCTAGCATTTAAAAAAAAAAAAAGAAGGACCTAGCTGCAAGATTGTGGGTGGGAATGGGGTAAGGGATATTCCCTCAGTTGTAGGTCTCCAGGTAACAATTCTTTGGTCTAAATAAGTGTCAGAAAAGTCCTGGTCCTCAGGACCCCAGGCTGAAAAGAGCTGAGTTTGGGATGGAGCCCAGTATGAAATGAAACTAAGAGAGCTGTTAGGCCTTTGGATTTGCCCTGCATTTGCTGAGCTGTGAATGTGGTATGTGTGCACACGTGTGGTGTGTGTGTACCTTGAGGAAGGGTGCCATGATGCTGGCAAAGGAAAGAGGAAGGACAGGAAAACATTCCTCATCCTCTTTTCTTCTACCTCAAACACTAGTTCAGTGCAAGACTATTTTCAGGAACTCCTGGAATTTCCACAATTTTAATCAAACTGCAGCAACAGGCAAAGGAGCTGGAAAGCAAACTTTATAAAAGGTCATAGGCAGAGAAGGAAGCTGAGAGGGGGTATTGGCTCACCCTTCTGCCTAATGGACATCTACATTTCCAAGTGACGTGAAATAGCCAACTCCTCTAATTGATGAAAGAAAAGAGTCTGACCTGAAGTGGGGACAGGTGGCACCAAAGAGGAGCTTTCTTATATAGAGAGCAAAGGTGTGGTATTCTGTGCCTAATTCTGAGTCCTAATTTCCTGTTGGATCCAAGTGGGCTAGGGGCAGTGTGCAGGCCGATGGACAGAGTTCTTTCAACCAGAAATTACTCTAACTGTATAGTTCCCCATGCCATCTTATTCTTCTCTAGTGTAGCTTTCCACTGGTTCCACTTATGATAGAAAATAGAAAGCTATTCCCCCGTTGCAGAAGGCCAAGCCCAGGCTGTGTAAAATAATGAAAAGGAAAGCTCACAGGCCCTCAGGTTAGACAATGAAAGGAGAAATTCACAGACCTGAGGTCATGAAATGAAATGGACAACATATGCCTTAGTACATGGGATTTTGAAGACAGAGGAGAGAGAGAGGAGATGGGTTATTACAGATAATACTCCCATGTCTGGTTTACCTGTCTAACTTGCTCTTTGTTTCCTCTGATATTTGGATACAAACCAAACTGTAAACCAAAACATCAAAGTCAGTCGTATGAATTGAGTGTTAGGTGGGATAAGTTGTGAAAGGTGATAGTTTATGAGCATGCAAAAAGAAATGAAAGAACTCGGGCATAAAGGAATAATGAATTTTGTCAGCTAAAATATATAGAGAGGAAAGGAGATGAGATATGAGCACTAGAGAGCCCATGTGGCAGAGGGCTAATTATCCTGACTAGATGTCATAACTACCACAACTTGAACTAATGTTCACCCAGGAGTGAGCTACAGAGATATTTTTAAATATGTCATTTCTTAATCCAGTGTGCCTACATCTGATAGTCAAACCCTTAAGGACCAGCTGCTGGAGCAAACTATGAAACACTCTGCTCAGCTCTGAGCTTTAGACATTGGGAGGTTATTAGCAATAATAAGCCCTTTAGCACCATCCACTGAGCTCCTGGAGCTCACTGTTAGACATTGAAGGATCGAAGTACCTTCAAGTAAGTCACCCAATACTGTATTTTGCACTGCTAACTTTACCTAAATAGATTGAATGGTTTGGGAAAGTGGTCTGGGCAAGAATGCTGGGGATGTGGATGGAGAAAAATCAAGAGCAAAACTCAGGTGGGGTTCCATTCCAGAACATTGTAATTGACCTTGTTATTGGTCATTCAGATAAATTCATAGAATTCCACTATTCTGGGCACTTTACATGAATTAGCTCATTAATTTCTACAATGGCCCTATGAGATAGGTCCTGTAATCATTAGTCTTATTTTACAGATTAGGAAATTGAGGCTCAGAAAGGCTGAGGATTTTACCCAAAGTCACACAGGAGGTAAGCAGGAGAGGTCCACTTTGTGCCCAGCCTTTGTTCCCTGCAGAGTTCATGCTCTCATCCACTTTGCCATATGGCATCTTGGAGCTTGTCAACAATTACCTTGTATAGACAATGTGCTAGACACTCTATTAGGCACTTCTGGTCACTGAGCCACATCTGTGAATGGCTCCTGATTACACAGGGTTTACAGTCCAGAAGCAAATGTGGACATTGACTGGACAATTTAAAATTCTTAAATAATCTCAAGCATACAAAGAACTCCGAAGAAGAAAAGATTAGATTTTTTTCCTCCACAAATGCAGGAACTAAAATTATACAGTCTCCCTCCCAACTCTATCATTCTCTTCATTTCAGAAATTTGTAATCTCAACCCAAATGAAAGCCAATAATGCAAATCATTAAATCTACAAAAATTCTGTTCAGTCCAGAAATCTTGGGCCCCATGTCCTCTATTTTCCACAACCGTCCTTCTTCCTTTTAGGCCTTCTTTGAGGGTCATACTGGATGTGCTCTAATCTTTAACACCGATCAACATTTTTCCATAAGCCATCTTGTTAGTGTTCCCGATAATCTTGAAAGGTGATGCTGGTCCTTTCATTTTGCAAGTGATAATAAAAATTTCTGAGCTCTCTGTTATGTGCCAGGCCCTGAGCTAAGCACTTCACACACTTTACTCAATCAGTCTTCATAGGAATTCTGTGAAGCAAATATCATGATACATATTGAAGAGGTCAAGGCCAAGAGAAGTGATTTATCTAAACTCTGACAGCTGGGAGTTGGGGAAGCAGGGATGGTCTGCTCTGTAGTCTGAGCTCATGGCCACTTGTACAAACATCTGACTCCTACAAACCATGCAGCTAGTGAAAGGCAGTGTTAGAGCTTGAACTTGAGCTCTTTGTTCTCTTCTCCATATTCCAGAAACTTCTATATACCTCAGTCTGCCTTTGGGACTTGGACACATGGAAAGCTATTTTGGAAGTAGCTCAAGTATAGATAAATCCAGGAATATGTTCCGCCTTGTTTTAAAATGACATATGGCTATTATCAAGTTGTTTTTTTGTAGGAACAAAGGTTCGAATTTATGAGGCAGACTCACTGGCAATAGCATTTCCCATATATGACTGGAGTTGACTGTGGTTTTGCTTTATTCAACTTTTAACATGCTTCTTATTGTGAAAGTAAAATTCAGAAATACAGAAACGTGGGCTGCACACACACCACACTTAACTTCTAATGTGGTCAGCTACAAGAGACCCACCTCTGAAGCAGCACAATTGTCAAGCATGGACATGGACCAAGAATGCTGAATTCGAAATCTTGAAGGTCCTTACACTCATCGCTGGACTTTTCTCACTCTTGTAAAATTCTTATAAATAAAGAACCTTTGGTGTCTTTAGGTAAAATAAAATTGATAAGTAAATAATACTATTGACACCAAACTCAATTTAATCTACAAGTGCTATGTAATCTTATTCAAGGGATATGACTGCCCACATTTTAAAATTCAACTATAATTGAGGAACTCTGGCTCATTTTGAACAATTTTCTAAAGACTCGAATTTAACTTATCAGAAGGAAATTTGTGTAGTACAAAAATTTATCAAATTTTAGAAACAAAATTGCAGACAAAGAAGCAAACTAAAACATAAAGGTTTGAGCACAAATAGAAGAAAATTTTAAATTGGATTAAAAGATACGGGCTCATTCCAGACCAGGTTTTTGAACAGCAGTTTACTTCCCTGTCACTAGATGGGGCTCACGAGTTGAGGCTACTTCCTTCCTAGATTTGCATTTTGTGTTGGACAACAGAGAATCCAACTGCCTTTGGGTTCAGTGCTTTAAAGATAAGTTATTGGAAGTTATTCAATGGGAATCCTAATAAGATTGACTTTTTTTGGTTGACCACAATAGTCTTATTGAGCAAAGCTCGCTTTATCCGAATTTAACATGCAATAGGTCACTATTAGAAAAGACAGCATTATTGTGTTTGTATTTGGGATTAACGGATAAAATAAATAGTTCTTTTATTCTCACAGGGGGTGATGAGCCAGCTTTATTCTAAATGACTGAAGACTTCTGTTCTGTTCAACAAACACAGCCCTCCAATTAGGAGCTGCAAATAAGATTATATGCCCTGAATAAGTCTGAAAAGGCCCTTTTATAATTAGAAAGTTTGTGTGTGGGAAGTGGAAGCAGTGTTAAGTGCTCACTGCGGCTTCGTTAAGAAAGCAACAGGAAGATTTTCCAAACCCTCATCTGAGTGCTCTGAAATGGGAAAATAAAAATTGTAGAAAACAGCAAGCGGCTTCCATTTCTTCTTCTTCCTTTTTTTTTTCTGGAAGTCTTCATATTTCAGTGGTAGAAGCAAGTCAATGTTATTTTTATTTTATCAGGCACATTTTGGAAACAGTACCATAGCATAGTGGACAGATAGTTAAAATGCAAGTGTAAAACATTTAAAGGCTGTCATTAGAAAAGTCTTGTTAATGTAACACACACTGCATATTTCTACCGAACACATTTACGATTCAGTTCTACTGGCACTATGACACAGTACTTTGTTAAGTAGTACTGTGAGTTTAACGTGTTTAGCTTCCTGGCCTGTGGACACTAGAGTGATTGTCTTCATCTACTCTTTCCAGATCAACCAGAGCTTAGTTTGTGAATGGCCATTTCCTGGATGAATAACCCCAGTCCCTCTACCACCACCACACACACAATTCACTCAAGGACCAGCCTCACAGCATGAAGATGCATCCATGCCGAGCACAGCTTCCTATCAACAGAGAAGGAGGCCAGGCTGGAACCAGGGAAGAGCTGAGAGTCTCTAGCTATGAGGAAAAATCTGTTTCAGACATGCATCCAATCTCCACCTCAGCCACATCCATGACTGTTTCTGGTGCTTACCGGAGACTGGGTACACACCAGGGGACAGAAAAAGACTCCTGCTATCACACAGCTGGCATTCTAGCTATTTCTTAACATTGTGACCTGCTATATCTTTCTTTAGCACACTTTTTTTTTCAATACTGAGATTTGAATTCATGTCTTTGCCCTTGCTAGTCAGGAACTCCACCAGTGGCTGGAGCTACTCTCTCCAGCCTTTTTAAACACAATTTTATTTGTGAAATAATGCTTGGAAGTAATATAGCTGGAGAGCCTTGCAAAGGCACACACATAGGAGACACAAATATTCCATGAAAAAATGAAAGTATCTCTCAAATCAGGGACTAATACCCTATCACCTGGTTTCCTAAACTTTTAAACCCATTCAACAAAGTTGAATTGTAGCAACCATTTCCCAATATTTTAACACACACACAGGCTCTCTTACTTGAAAATTATTCAGAAATAAGATTCTAAAACAATATTGAGTGTGTTATTTCAAACTTTGCTCTCCCCTTTGATACTATCCCATACAGAAATCTCAGCACACCCCTCCCACTAGGGGTCAGCTTCCAAACTGACAATAAATATGGCTAGGTGCTGGCCTGTTTGACCAAGAAACCCGTCCTGTGCAGATGGAGCCTCTGGCTTTTTGTTATAGAAAAGTATAACTCAAGGCAGTGACTCTCAGTCCCAGTTGCACACTAGAGTCACCTGTGGTGACTCATAAAAACACCTGCTGCCTAAAACTTCTTGGGTGAAGACACTAAAACCACAGACAAAAAGTGCAAAGACAGATAAGTAGAGCTCCATGAAACTAAAAAGCTTCTGCCTAGCCAAGGAAGCAATCAATACCATGAAAAGACAAGTAAGGAATGGAAGGAAATATTTGAAATCATGTATCTGATAAAGGATTAATATCCCAAATCTATAAGGAACCCATATAATTTTGTGGCAAAAAAGAAAAACACAAAAAACTCAATTAGAAGAAGAAAGCACTTGAATAGACATCTCTCCAAAGGAGACATACAAATGACCAACAGGTGTGTGAAAAGGTGCCAAGGTCACTAATCACTAGGGAAATCAGATTAAAGCCACCAGAAAGAGCTACGACCTCCCCCTCCTCCTGAGGATGGACATAATAAAAACAAAACAGGAAATAACAAAGCGCTGGTGAGGATGAGGAGAAATCAGAACCCTTGTACACTGTTGATGAGAACAAAAAATGGAGCAGCTACTGTGGGAAGCAATGTACAGATTCCTCAAAAATTAAAAGTAAACTACAGTGTGCTCCAGCAATCCCACTTCTGGGTACTTGTCCAAGAGCTGCAATCAGAATTTGATGTTCTCTTCCATGGTCACCCACATGCCCACTGATGAATAAGTGGATAAAGACAATGTGATGTATTTATAAAATGAATACATCATTCAGCCTTTAAAAAGAAGGAAATCAGCTGGGCACTAGTGGCTCACACTTATAATCCTAGCTACTCTGGAGGCTGAGATTAGGAGGGTCATGGTTCAAGGCCAATTTGGACAAAAAGTTCTTGAGAGTCCATCCCAACTAAATAGCTGGGTATTGTGGTGTATATCTGTATGCTATGAAGAGAAGCATAAAATAAGAAGAATGCTGACCAGGCTAGCCTGAGTAAAAAGCCAAACCCTATTTCCAAAATAACCTGGCAAAAAGGGCTGAAGGCATGACTCAAGGAGTAGAGCACTTGCCTTGCAAGTGTGATTCAAACCCCAATGCTGCCAGAAAAAAAAAAGAGGTGGAAATACTGCCACATGCCACACTTGGACATAATGCTAAGAAAGAATAAGCCAGTTACAGGACAAATACTTCACGATTCCCATATCTGAGCTATGTAAGGTACTCAAATACATAGAAGCAGAAAACAATGTCGGTTGTCAGAGGCAAGTGGAAGGGGGAACAGGGAGTTGCTGTCCACTGGGTGTGGAGTTCTAGTCAGGTAAGACGAAAAACTTGCAGCACTGTACACAGCAGACAGGCATAGCAGAGTCAACGTGTGTAAGGTTAATTCTGTACTGCTCCCTTAGCACCTGGCTATGAGTGAGGGCAGACTTCATTACATGTTATCTTTATAACAATAGACAAACAAAAACGGCTAATGCCTGGCTCCACTCTACCCAGTGAAATCTGAGTCTCAGGGCTAGGGCTGGACGTCCCTTTGTTGTTGACAATGTGGTTTTTCCCTTTTTTTTTGCTGTGCACATTAGTTATAGGCTACAGGAAAATCTCTAGAAACCACATTATCCTTTTTAAAATTTTCCATTTCCCATCTATGTTTTCTCTCTAATAACAGCTGTAATATTTGACAATTCCTATTGTGGAAAATGGTCACATCTTTCATCTTTCAAGTTACCTGACCTACAAACTTGGGTGTCATCTGACACTCACTCCTGTTTCATTTCCAGTCAATAAATACTGTCAACTCTGCACCTTAAAGATCTATCCATCCACCCCCTCCTCTTGCTCTCCAATACCACATCTTGAGGATGGGTTTTGGTCTTCTCTAAAATTGAGATTTAGTTATGTTGCTGTTGTCTTTGAAAATTTGTTGGTTTTGATTTTGAGATAGAATCTCACTATGTACTCGTGTTGGCCTGTAACTCACTATGTAGCCCAGGCTATCTTTAAACATGAGCTCCTTCTGCTTCCACCTCTGGAGAATCCTGGGATTATAGTCATGAGCTGCTTCACCGGGGTCATCTTTGAAAACTTTTAACAAATAACCTTTCAGAATAAAGTTTAAATCAAAATCAATATGCCCCTTTTGCCTACTCTATCCACTAAAATAGAAGGGGGAGGGTCAAATAAAAAGAGGCAAGCTTTATATATTTCACAGCTTTATACTTAAAGTTTGAACACCAATCAAATTAGAGTTTGGGTTTTGATGGGGTCTTGCTACTCTAAAGTGGTTGATTTGAATGTGGCTGTGCATGGCATGCCCACTCCTGCCTGATCTCCTCCTTGCTGGCTGCTCCAGCTTCGTCTTCACACATGAGCAATGCTCAGTCATAGCCAGCTTGCTGTCAGCTCTTCAGAAAGTCCATTTCTCTCTGGCATTGAACATTTGTACGGTTGTTCAAACTCTCTACACCTTCCATCTGACTAATTTCTCTTCAGCCTCTATGATTAGATTATGTATTGTGTTAGTTTAGGGATAGGGACAGGGAAGGTCATGCAGTAGATGACACAATAAAGATGCCAGGTAGTATCCAGGGGTGTTCGAGTCTGTGCACCTTCAGTTCCAAAGCTGGTTTTGTGGATTCACGCTGACTTGGCTTCCTAGAGTTTGTAGGACCTGCTCATTCCCTTGCCTTTGCAGATCACCCAGAAAGAAACGCTGTAGAGAACATGGCATAAGGTCACAAAATTTTAATTGCAGCTTAGAATTACAAATGCAAGTAAGCCAAAGTTTGCAAAATTTGCAAAACTGAGACATCACTATGAATTTTGCAATGATGCCAGAAACGGTTGTGAGTAGATCCATGCAAACATGCAAAGTTCTGTAAATACAAGAAGCCAATTTTCTCACCTATCCCTGACCACTAAAACCAGAGCCAGGATGTCCTCTTTCCCTACTACCCACTAAAACAGCAAGGTGGAGGGTCAAATGAGAAGAGGTAAATTTTATATAGCGTATTTTATATATCTCTATAATTAACAGTTCTTTCTCAGCACCAATCAAATTGCTGATTGAGTTTAGAGAAGGCCTTGCTATTCTAAATGTGGCTGTCGATTTTGACATGATTACTGATTGGCTTTTGAGACTGTTATCTATTTGACAACTAGGGGATACAATCTTTGGATGGGAGTTGTCAGATTTGATTCCCAAGGAATTATGGACATTTGTTACAAGGTTCATAAAAATGAATGGGCATGAGGGTGCTGAACCACATGCTCTGTAATTATATCCATAGTTGCTTCTACATTTAAAACAAGTTCTAATATTACTTGCATACATCATTGAAAACCAATTATTTATACATGTTGTAATTTTGACTCATAAAAAATGAACATTTTATACTTTTCTGAGGAAGGAAAAATGAATAGAGTATAATAGGTTCTCTGAAATTATCAGTTACCAAAAATATTTCTTCTTCATCCAAGAAGGCTGTTCAATAGGAATATGTGCTTTATTTAGTTTGTTTACTTGCTGGTAGTTATTCTTGTTAAAATTCACAAGTCCAATTATTTGACTGTGACATAGGAATTATGTCCAAATAATTCAAGAAGCATTAGGCCATTGGTAATTAAAATTTCAGGGTGAAAAGAATTAAAAGATTATATGAGGTAATAAATAATATTATCTTCCAGTGAGTAACTATCCCCTTCACTCTTTGGAAAGGGAATGATGCAACTTTTCCAGTCCATATTTTAATTAGTTCTGCTTGCATGTGACTTAGAGGGAAGGGCTAGTTACAGTTGATGACCACCAAGTATGCATGCCAGACAGCATCACAGGAACTGAAAGCACAGAGGCAAATAAGAAATACTCCACTCTCAAGAGACCTACATTTTAGTGTGTTGCAATGTCTAGAAATTTAAAATATCTGCTATAGGAAGTTACCTGCTACCTGCTACACTGACAGTGAGGGAGACAAGGCACTCCGAACCCTTGCATGCAGTGTAGAAAGGACCGTGAATATTTCAGAAATGTCTACAAAAATGTCTGCAGGCTCATAAAGTCTTGGAACTTATGAGGGAAGATTAAATTCACTGATGTGAACACGCAGATGAATCCAAGTGAGCTCATTTCTCCTGCAGCCCCTTACAGTGGGGATAGCAGAGCAAAGAAGCTTGGATAAGTGACAAGCAGTGGTATGGAGTTAGGCTAGAAGCAGTCTTTGCTGTTTCTTTGCTTATGGCTTTAAGCAATGTCACAGCCTCAGTTTACACAGCTGCAAAATGGAAGTAACAATCATCCTCTTCCACATAGAACTATTAGAAGGGTTTGTGAGTTAACTCTTAAGAGATGGCCAAAAGGGCTTCGTTAATGCCAGCCATTACTGTCATGGTCTCGGTCACTTCTCTATCCGTGTCTTTAGAATTGAGCAGTGATGCATCTCCAACAATTCTTTTTGAGATGAGCTCTAGACATTTCCTGGGGCTGACTTGGCAAGGAGAGGACACAGGGGTACAATTGTCCTCACTGATTGCCATCAGGTTTGAAATGACCTCATTAGTGGCTTGTGTTTTTGCCGACTGCAGGTTCTGAGGAAATCTATGGAAAAATGCAGATTCCCCTGGAAGCATCTCCTCCAGTTCAAGAAGAACAGAGAGGGCAAGTGTGTGCACTGCCCTTGGGTGGGAAGTGTGGGGGAGAGGGTTTTGCAGCTGCCTTCATAAATATAGTGTTTGGAGGGGAAAAAAATCCTGGCTCCATGCCACCTTTCTCCCTGGTGCCCCCAAGAACGGTCACAGGTTCCTTCCCAAAGCTACATCTGTGAAAGGCAGAGCTGGCAGGAACAATTCTCAATGCACAAGAGCCTGGGAAGCCAGGCCAATAAAGACCTCAGGGGAGCAAGGAGCGGCAGCAAACCCCTCTGTGGACAGGAGCTTAGAGCCTGAGGTTAGCACGGGCCATAGGATGTCCTTTTCATTCTCTCAAGCTGTCAAGTGAGGAGGGTGCCATGCGCTGAATCAGCAGGGTGGGGCGTTTCCCTTCCCTTCCTCATGTTCACGTTGCTGTGATGGAAATTGCTCTCCAAAGAAGAGATGGCGTGGGGAAGGTGACGCTTGTCTGGCTAGACCCATGCTGCCTGGTAGAGACATCCTGAGAGGCACAAATGTGAACCAGACATTTTAAAACTTCCTGGTAACCACATCCAAGAAAAGAAAAAGAAAAAAAGAAGGAGGAAACAATTTCCATCAGATGTTTTATCCTAACCCAATATAGCCAGGATAGCATCATTTCACCAGTAATTAATTTTTTAATTAGTAATAAGATCTTTTAGGTTTTTTCATATGAAATCTTTGAAGTCCAGTGTGTATTTTATACCTATATGACATCACAGTTGGATGAGGCACATTTCGGGTACTCAGTAGCCACATGTGCTTAGCAGCTGACATTTTGGACAGAGCAAGACTAGATCCTCCACTAAGATAAGGCAGAAACTTCCAGATTGCCAGACTAATGAAATGCCCTCCATCTGAGTGCATTGGGAGAATCAGAATTTGAATGATCTTCTAAGTTTCAGGCTTTGCAGCTCTAGTATAAAGAACTTTCAATTGCTCTCTCTCCTGGAAGCTGGAGTTACTGTCCACTCTGATCCCAAACCTCTGGCTCTTAGCCTTCCCTAAGAAATATCTTTTTGGCTGACTTTTTTTCCATTTCTAAAGTTCCCAATTTGCTCAGTGTTAAGGCTTCTGCAGGCATCCATAGCTGCTTTTAACACTTTCCAGCTCTTCATGACAAAAGGCCATACTGGATGAGGGTTGAAGGCTGGGAAATCCCTGATGGACTCTAGACACAAAGCAAATGCAGAGACTGGGTGGCTGAAGGGTGGTGGCAGGAAGAAGGAGATCTTCACCAACCTCCTTCTGTGTTCCCCACCACACAGGACTTTACCACCCCTGACGAATTCTTCCCCATCACTCTCCTGGTCACACATGGTCTCTTCCAAGCCACCACCTTGGGGACCTTGGCTTTCTCAACATTTCACAGCAAGGTTTGTCATCCTCCTGAATCTCAGGTGATCATACAGATCTCAGTTCAAGGTCTCCATCTTAAGGAAAAAAAAAATTTTTTTTGACTCGGACAAGGCTTTGCTAGGTAGCTCAGACTGTCCTAGTTCTCACAATCCTCCAGCCTCCGTTTCCTGAGTTCTGGGGTTGTAGGTATGCACCACCACTCCCTGCAGGAAGACTTGCTGGTCCACAACCAGAACAGTGGTGAGACAAGTATGCATTCTCTTAGCTTCCAATACCCCTCACATTTTATAATCATTATCAACCTGGATGATTATATGACTAATATATGCTTCATGCAGGCAGAAGATGAATCCATATTGCCCATGCTTTGGGAATATGATATGGAACATTAGCTCCTCTGTCCCAATCCAGCAAACACTATCATGGATTTAATAACCACCCCAAGCTCAGAAAAACAGTCCTGGCTCTCACCTGAATACTCACTTAACTGTTCTGCTTCTCTTTGTTTCATTTCTGTCCTTGGCTCCTGTTTACAGCCTGTCAAGGTGTCTCATCCAATCTGCACAGCTCCCTCTGCCTGCTCCCCCTTGTCTGGCACCCACCCCTACACAGCTAAACTGCCTCACAGATCCTACCTAATATCTCAGAGGCTGCTACAATTTTTCCTCTGTCCATCGCTATATTCTCAAAGGGAAGCGGCATACCCTAAATTCTTATCTTTTATGAACAACTGCAAAATCCATTCAACGTGATTATGGGAAAATATTGGTGAATTAAAAAGACAGACCATAAAAAAGAAGCTTGAGATCAAGGCAACTGCAAGGTCACATATTTCAGTGAGTTTGGAGCTCATTGTCTCCTGTTTCCCTTTTCTTTATGACTTGTTTCAAGATCCTGCCAAATGCATTAAGAATTTCGAACACTTCATGCAGGCTCCCTAACTTCCAGAGATGATGGTAAACTAAAGGCCCTGCAGAGATCCTCTGCTCTGATGGATGGAACACGATTATAAAAGACTGGATCAGCCTAGTGCCAGTGAGTGCTCTTGTTGGAAAGGCTTCGTGCCTGAGATGGCAGCTTTGGATGGGGTCTCTGGCTTCAGTGAACATCACGAGTCATGAGAATACATCACTGGGTGGCTTAAGGGGTCTCTGATTGCATGGAGATCTGTGTCTATGAATGCCAAAACCACAGGGGGTGAAACACATCATTTTCTCAGCTAGGAAATATGTTAGGACAAATTGCACAAAATGAGGAGACTGGGCTTGGTGAGCAGGATCTGCTCTCAAAGAGAAGAGCTGTAAGTTTTCTTGGTGGTTTGCAGAAAGAACAACAAAACTAGAGTCAAATGTTCTGCACAAAACTGTCAATAACAGCCAGACATTTACCTGGGACGAAGACCATTATAGCCACAGCACAGATGAGAGACTAAGGCTAAGACTCGCTGAGAGACTAAGGCTAAGACTCGCTGAGAGACTGAGAATAGAAAAGTCAGAACTAGCATGCATGTTTCCCTACTCCATTCACTATTCAACACTCTAATTTTATTATTAAACTTAAAGCCATAACTTACTATCCCAGCATTTAATATCTGTAGGAGACTGCTTATACCAACACAAAGTGATGTGTTTTTATTGCATTTTACAAGTGACTAATTGCATTAGCAATTTTGCTGGAGGGTGCAGTAACTCTGTACTTCTGCAAAGTTTTTACAAGGTAGAGGAAATGACATAGAAAGGGAAAACATATTTATTTGTAACCAGAAGATCTTTTATTGTCTTGATACTTTGTCCAGCATGTTGACTAAAAAACGTGTGAAGGGGAGAAAGAATGTGCACCAAAAAAACACCCTCTTTCAAGCAGCAAGAAAGGGCAACATTAGAAGAAATACTTGCACAAGCTCAGACTCACACCCTTTCTTCTTTTCCTCCAGGTCTTAATAAAAGCTCAAAACAGCTTCTGTAAATAGTAGACCATTCAAGGGGAAAAAAAAAAATGCTCAGAGCATCTCCAACCCGATCAATCAAACCCTAGACCAAGAGCACAATTGAGCCATTTTCTTTTTATTACAACGATTCATAAAATGGAGGGGAAAAATCCATAGTCCTCCTAGCCCAGTATGACTACTTCCATTTTTTCCAGTTTCCTTTCAGTTTTTCTTAACACTCATATGTCTTTCTAATGTCTCTAATGTATAGTCATTTTCTTTGACTTGAACCACATATTCCAGAAGAAAAGAAGTTTATGTTTAAATGTCATTGCATTCTTGCTTTTGTGATGGTCATACATTTACCTTGAGAGCTACTTCTGAACTCTACCTCTTGGGTAAAGCATTTTGCTTCACAACCTGTACTCATGTTAAAGAGAACTTATTAATATTGTCCTCCGATCCTACCTGGAGCTCAGTGTTTGGGCAAAATGCAAATTTCAGTGACAACACATATTTTATAATAATCACCTCTCACTTTCAAATCACTTTAATACATAAGGGCCATCATTTGTATTACCAAATTTAAATTTAAGGCCATTACTTCAGACCAAAGTGTCACCCAGGTGACAGTAATAGATTGTCATACATGATTGACAGTTTGTACTATTAGATCATGCTGTCTGGTGTCTCGATAATGCCAGGGTTCAAGGGATTAAATTCCACTGAAGAATTGGATACTTTAAACCAAGTGACTTAATTGATAGCATCTGATTTGCATAATCACTCAGCACCTGTCACCTCGTGTTCTTGAGAGAGAGATTAGGGGATTGATACTACATCCCCAGGTATAAGGTTTCAGAGCTGAATTGGATCTTTGATATCACAAGTAGATTCTTAAAAAATATTTGTTGATTGGATGTTTTTGATACCTCAGAATATTTCTATTCTAGTGGACTTTCCCATCACAGTACTGTCATAGAGAACAGGAAAGGAGATATTTGAATTTGTCCTTGAAAAAGAGGAAAAAGGATAAAAACTCCACTTAAAAAAATACAACCAAAATTCAATTCGGCTCTTGCTAGCAGCCTAAATTCTCCATTATCAATGTGCAGGTCACATCTGGAATTTTCTTGAAAAATCAAAAGAGAATTACTTTTCTAATGACCCCCAGCATAATCCTTCTCAGTAAATAGCAAAGGAGGCAGATGGATAACTCATGTATTCCAGACATGTTTGGAAGGTAACTAATTTTCCCAAATGAAAACTTTGGAAAAAAACACTATATGGGTTTAGTCCTCAAATGTAAAAAAGAAAGTATTGAAAACTTCTAATGGTTTGTGCTGGTCTTTACTTTTCTAAGAAACCTGCTTGCATTATCTCTTAGCTGCTGCTTTAATCTTCTGTGATTATCTTTGAGGTCTGTCATGTTCATTTGACCTTTCTAAATTTTTTAATCTTTTTTTTCATATGTCAAGTTCAAATTTCATAGCATTCTTTTCATCCATCTCTAGCCAGTCACTCAGGCATCATTAATTCATAGTAATTTAGAGATTGAAAATGTTATGTAAAATAAGACTCAGACCCTGGCTTCAGGAAACTTATAATTGATTGTTAAATGAAATATACATGCCAGAATGGATAGGTAGCAGTTAGCCATGAGCGATGGAGGCATGCAAAGGGAACATAAAATGAAAGATTCTACAAGGTCCCTGTAGAAAACTGGTAATTAAACTTTCCAACACACAAGTGACCAGCCTCTGTTAAAAACAAAATTGCTCACCAAGGTCATGGGATGTCACAAGATGTTTTTTTGAATGCCCCACCAACCTAAAGATTAATGAAAGGTTTTTATCCGGTCATGAGAGCTCTTTAACTTAACAAAACAAAGACCCAGGGCCATAACTATTATTGGGTCAGGTAGACTACTGAATAATCTTTTGTACATTGTAATTCTGTAAACTTCCCCTAGTTTACCTGTGAACTCAGCCCTGTAGGCCGGACCCAGTGATAGAATTTCTCATGGGAAATCTCAACAACTACTCAAACTCTGAAGGCTAGTGCTATTTGACTGAAAGTATATTCCTTTCCTAATAAACTTTGCTATCACTTTCACTACATTTCAAGTCTTGCCTGAATTCTTCTCTCACAGGATATAATAATCTACATATTTTTGGAGAGAAAGATTCTCCCAAGACAAGTAATTTGCTATGTATGAGTTGAGAGGTACATAATTTTAAGTAAATTTAGAAACTAGGTAAGGAAAAAAGAAGTAGGTTATGGAGGGTGAAAATTTAGAAAAACTAACTGATCTCACGATGCTATATATATACATATATATATATATATATATATATATATATATATATGTATATATATAGCATTTATTTACCATTGTGGAATGGTTGTTGAAATAAAAGCTATTATTATATTACTAAGCAATTAATTAATTAATATGATGAACTCCTGCTTCTCATTGGCTTGCGAGTAAATTCATTCCTCATATGTAGGCTTGTTAGCTCAACTGGAGAAGAGTGTCCAAGTCTACAGAATTTAGAGAGGATAAAGTTGGTGAGGATGAGTGGAGGTAAAATTTGTCATTTGGGATCTGTGTGTGAGATATTTTAACTTGGAAATGATATCTTTTACCATGGAGAGGTGCTTAACCAAACTTCCAGTGGTCCTGCTGAGGATGTAGCTCAGTGGCAGAACCCTCATCTAACATGCTTCAAGCCCTGGGTTCAGTCCCCAGCACCATGAAAGACAGTTATGATAACCAATACAAACACTAATGACGGCAAAATGAAAAACAAAAAAGGGGCTCACTTGTACTTCTCCTGAGCCTAATGGAGGAGACCCAAGGAAGTCAGGTTTATTATGAAAACTGAGAGCAGCCTGAAGACACAGAAGGACTCCTGAGGCTTTCCTTGAACTTCGGAAGTTTTTAGCCCTTTGTTTGTTTATTTGTTTTTGACCTGAAGACAGATATTTGGATAAAACACCTAAGGGTAAGCAGTGTAAGCAGTCTTCTGTTGGCTTCACACTATGAAGTAATGAGTGTTGGGATGGCTGGGGAAATGTGAGTGATTTCTTGAAACTGCACATGGCCCTGCAGGCTTTATGTTTTCCTTTAAATAATTTTTGAAGTTATTTTGCAAAGCTGGAATAGAGGACATTGGCTGCCCTTATGAATTTTGCTAACATGTAGTTCATAGGAGGCGATTTTCTTGAAGACTTCTGTGGAGGTGTAGTATAATCTCCATGTTGTATTTCACCACAAAGTTCCCTAATAAGTCTTCCCTGAGTGGGTCACATGATATCTTAGAAATGGTAAAGGAGGTCTAAGGGAACTATGGCAGACAGTTTTATACCATGTTTCACTCACCTTCGTACTCTCTCTCTACTCTCTTTCTTTATGTCTGTTGTTGCTGATGATGACATCATGCTGTGAAACAAAAATTATAGAAAACCCTTGTTTTGGACTAGGCCCCTGCATTACACTTTAATAGATTAGGCTAAAAGTCAAAATGGAGTCACTCACGCTAATGTTCCAAATCATCAAACAAACTAAGTTGTTTAAGCGTCCTTGCAAGGACTCAGGATTAGACAGATAAAAGTCAAATTTCCCAAACAGGACAGTTTCGGTTGGCATAATAATGAGGTGCCCTCTGCCTTCTGTGTAAGGGCACAAAAGAGAAACCTGAAGTAACCTGCTAGCCTGTTAGCCAATTAGTTACTTTTCTATTGTTCTGTCTTCCTGTCCCCACTTCTCAAGGAAAGTAACTTTGAAATAACTGATACTCTTCGTTTTTTGTTTGTTTTCCTCAATCCCTTTTCTGTCTATAAAACCAACCTTCTCTGCTCAGCCTATCAGAACAATTATCCAATTTTTAAGGAATAAAGTGTTGCCTCATTCTAGAATTGAAAACTAAGCCAATTAAGACCTTTGAACTAAATTGTTATGATTTTTCTTCCTTGACAATATTTAGGGACAAGTGTCATTCTTTGCCAGGTAATTCAGTATTCTCATAGTAATACTTGTTAGTGCTGTGAATTGACAGAAACATTTTTTTTTCATAACCTGAACCTTAAAAATCTCACCTGGGTTCAGATTGAATTGTATCACGCCACTAATCTTCTGGAATAAATAAATAAAGCACACACCTGTAATCCTAGCTATTTGAGAATTGAGAGATAAGAGGATCTTGGGTCCAAGGACACCAGGGCAAACTCATAAGACCCTATCTGAAAACAAACTGAAAGCAAATGGACTGGGGGTATGGCTCAAATTGTTAGAGCACTTACCTATCCAGTTTGAGGCCCTGGCTTAATGGTGTATAATCCTAATACACAGGAGGCCCAGGCAGGAGGATATCGGGTTTGAGCCCAGCCTGGGCTATATAGTATATATACAAACAAACAACAGCAAAAAAAAAAAAAAAAAAAAAAAAGGTGGGGGGATTAGACTGGGAGACTTACTATTCATTATTTACCTTTATATGCCATTTGAAAACTTTACCACAAACATGTGTCATGGATTTGGGGAGCCACAATTTGGTAAAAGAATTTACCAAGACAGACAGTAGGAGAAAGCAAAGGCTTATTAGGACACCACTAAAAAGGATGACAAAGGCTGGTGGCTATGCAAAAGAGCATAGCTGCTGAGACAGGGTTGAGAATAGGTTTTATACTTCACATCGGGTTAGGCTACTTTCGACTGGCTGTCTCCCTTTATTTGTGGACGGTACTGAATGGTTGTTACTTCCTTGGGTCATGGTTTGAATTTCGTGTGCCCAGGAACATCTCCAGCTTGACCCCTCTTTCTTCATTCTGCCTGGCTCTTGGTATTTTTTCCTGCCATCCCTCTACAGAGGCTTTTCCTCTGTTCCCCGCCCCCTCTTTTTTTTTTTAAATCCTATATGACAACTAAATAAATAAATGCCACCTGTGAAATGTTTTTCAGTAAAGTTGATTGAGGTGTCTCCATAAAGGGGGTTTGTTCAGATGCCCAGTGGTGTTCTCAGATTCAGCACAATTGGGGGAAAAGGAAGCTGAAATATTCAGGAGAGGCAGAAGTTAGTTTATTTATCATAAACTAACAAAGACCAAAAGAGTACCAAGATTTGATGGAATAATTGTCTCTGCAAAATGAAGCAGCATTTTATTGCCTCTCTGTCTGCTGTTAACAAGGTAAGCTGTGACAATTACAGTGGAGCAAGTGACCGAGGACAGGGTTTTCATCAGTTAAATCTCTCTGTGCAGCCTTCAGTAGACTGTAACTTTTTAGTATTTTCCATTCACACAAATCCCCAGGCTAAGACTGAGAATAACCACCCTGGGTGCCTTATCAGTCCTCTTCTGTGGAAGAGAAGTTGTCACAGGCGGAGTCAGCAAGATTCTGATCCAAGAGAACAGTGGATCCAAGTCTGCCTCAGGAGCATAAGTATAGCCACTCATGGAACAGGGAGAAGAGACTCGGGAAATAAGGTTGAAACAGTCCCAGTGAAATCAGTAAGTGGGAGAGCATGTTGCAAGACCTGGTCTAAGGCACTGGGAAAACAGGGACAACGAACATGAGGTTCCCAGCCTCATGACCTCCCCCAGTTCCTTTTCTAAGGACTCCATGCTAACAAACCAATATGACCTGCCTTACTCTTCGGAATTTTGGGCTTTTTTCTGGATACATTTTTCTCAAAAGTCTCATCCATGTCACTGAGACTTCTAAGGGTATAAGGCTATCTCAATAGTGGGAATAATGATAATTACTACTAAGTATGAAATGTCTTCCATGCACTTTGTACTTTGCATAGGCCTTCACTTAGTCCTTACAACCGTCCTTTGACACCCCATAGGTATTAATTACCCGCACATGCCCCCTCCCCTGTTACTTCCTAACAACATGACATTAAAGGAAGCTATCCACAGAGCAGCTGCTGCCAGACAGTGTGGCAGTTGGGTATGTGTGGGGGTGGTGGTTGTGTCAGAAACAGGATGACTTTTAGAAACAGACAGGTCCCTAATGCTGATGTGAAAGATGCCCACTGATTGGTAGTTACCACCAGCAAGGTCATTGTCATCAGCAGCAGCATTGCTGCCATCATCCTCAACAGACACGAGCTTTCTTCCCTAGGAACTCTTGCTCATTCTGGGATGCTGTATTTTCTCCCAGTGTCCTCAGCCTAGTAGAGACTCTTTAAATATGCCTAACATATCTGTTGGTGGATTAAATGATTGTGATTTGTCTTTCAGATATAGTAATACTGAGAAAAGGACAAATTAGCTAAGTAATGAATTGGCACTCTGTTCTAAAAGTCAGGTATGAGTTTTTGGACTATATGGTCATTTCTAGAGTCTTAACACTCAGTCCCTGGAGGAACCTGGCATACAGGGGCAAGACCACCACCTCTAGCCTAGACAGTTTAATCCCCAAAATGAGAACAGTCTTTCACAAGTAAGAAAATCCCAGGTAATAATCTCAGCTAATGCTTTGTCAGATGGAAAGAAACACCACCTTGTATGTTTTAATCTATTGACCTTGTGAACGGAAGACAGGGAATAAAATTGTGTTTACCTGAATTTTACTACAGTGGAGCTCAAGGAAATCAGCTAACATCGGAAGTTAACATAAATGTCTTAAAAACTTTATCTTCTGAAGCCAATTGTAGTAACACTGCGACTCAAACGAAAATGAAAAAAGTGCTTCCAAATCCTAAAAGAGATTTCTATCTTCCCATCATGTTAACAGCAATGGCATAAAATATGTTCTAAAGCAAACACAGAGCACTAAAAATTCCACTGTTTAAGCTGAAAGTCAAACATCTGTCTCATTGCCTTCTAGTTACACCTTGGTTCTGAGGGTCTCAACTCAAAACCACAGAAATTTAGAGCTTTTCCCTCTCCTGTGCATTTAAGAGTTACTTCTGAGATTTTTAATCATCTTTACTAGTTAATCACAGTTTCCCCTTCAACCTAAACAGATGTGGAAAGGAAGACCATCTATGGAGTGAAATCAGCTTCTTGATTCCAAACGATGTAGGGAAGAGAGCAGGAAATAGTGGGGAAAGCCCGACCCTGCTTCAGTGTACTTTCCAAAGACCTTGGCCTTGGTATGGTATTTAATCTTACTGAGCCTGTTTCCTGTTTATAAAGAATGATGCCAATAATATTTGATCTACAGGGTTGTTGTAAGGATTCAAAGAGATGGTTTATTAAGTTTTCATCTGGTATTAGAGCTCAGGAATGAAAACCGTTGTACCATTCTTGTTCTCCTTCAAATGGACAGTGGAATATTAATTATCTCTCACTGAGTACTCATCGTATGCCTTTTGTGTATACCTATATCTAATTCTTAAAATCAGGCTGAAAGAAGAGTATCATTACCCTCCATGTCACAGATGAGCCACACAGCTACCATGCAGTGGAGCTGAGGTTCAAATCCAGGTCTGTTTCCCTCTAAAGCCTGGTACACTGCTTTCTCACACTCAAGAAACAGACTAGACTAGTCGCAGGCAATTCTCAACATGGAATTTCTTCTTTCAGAAGGTTTTTTCCTAGTTGCCAGCCTCCTGAAATGTAAGTTTTGCAAAATTGTCATAATTGATCATGAGCCAGGGATCCTAGCTCCACAGTTCAGTAATGACACCCACAAGTCTTACACTTGTCTGGGTCATTCTAACATCCTGTCTTGAGTATCACATGACTGTTAAACTCTCTGACTCTAAGAAATGATTGCCTCTCTGTTCTGGCATGAAGTTTGATTCCTAAGTCAACAGTTATTCCTCTATATCCATGGGAGATGGGTTCTAGGATTCCCACTAACATCCCTTCCCTCATGAAGCCAAAACCCTCTGAGGCTCATGTATCTTATAAATAGTTAGTATGGAGAACAAATCACTCAACCTTTATGGGTCAAGTCACCTCCTCCCTTCCATGAAGGGCTTGGATTATGTTGGGCTCTGCTATATCCTTAGGACATAAAATGACTCAGTATTTGCAAATAACCTATCTATAGCCTCTGTATACTTTATATCATCTCCAGATCACTTCTAATACCTAAGATAATGTAAATACCATGTAAATTTTCATTATACTATATTGTTTAGGGGGAAATTACAAGAAAAAATCATCTGTATACATTTTTTTTGGTGGTACTTAGGTTTGAACTCAGGACCTTGCATTTGCTAGACAAGCACTTTACCAACTTGGAGACTTGCCTCCAGCCCAAGAAACAACTTTTGTTCAAATATTTTTGATCCATGGTCAGTTATGGATGTGGAGTCCACAAATACGGAGTAATTTTATCCTCTAAGGAGCTGTTTGCCTTCTCCTTCCTGTTTGTTTGGTGTCTGGTATGAGCTCTTGGCACCGTCAACATTACATGAGTGATGGAAGACACTAGAATTTCGTATCAACCGTGCTACCTACCCTGAGCTCCAGTAGGTAGACTGCTGTTTTGTCCTTTTACTATTGTCTGGGAAGAGCAGAGGTGTTTGCTAATTGACTCAACTGGGGCTATTCTGTGTAAGTTAGTCCAACTGCCATCTCCAGGCTCAGAATTTCTGAAATTGTCCTGGTATAAAAAATCAAAATGATGAACAGATGTCATAGCTTTATGAGTCAGGTTATCTTCTGCATAAAATGAAGAACCTGGATCGTGCTGTGTTCTCTACTTCTCTACTATATTATAATTACATTATTCTACATAATCATCCAACCCATTGGTCTCAAGATTAGAATACAAAACAGTGAATTATCTACATTTAGGAAATATTTATAGTGACTTTTTAAAATCCCTTATAGATTCTATTAGATTGAATAAATTATGGACTCTTAAGAGTAGAAAGAATCTAACCCTAAAAATGTGAATGATGCATGTACCATTCAGTAACTACATACACTAATGATAATATAATAATTTATCATTCTCTTATCATGAGTGCTCATTTTATTTCACAAAATAAATATGTGACACATAAAGATATTTAACAACTAGCATTTAAAAAAAACATGTATACCAAGAGGACAAAGTATTTTTAACAATTTTATAACCCTATAATTTATATGATTTTGAGTTTAATGATGAATATCCTGAATAAAACAAGTCTTATTTTAAATGCATCAGAAATGTTTTGTTTTTCTAACTAAAACAGATTATCTTAAACTTTCCTACTAATCATTTCTCAAGAAAAGAGTTATGTGAAACATTCATTAAAGTAGATTTTAGTCCCATTTTGTGAGGCAGAGGATTGAAGTAAGCATAGTTAATCTACTATTTTGATGGAATCCAAAGGATTTTGTTAAAAGCTGAAGTACTTTTAACCCAAGTATTTAAGCTCCGAGCCAAGCTTTTAGCACTAGAGGAAATAGAAATCAAATTTTATCCAAGCAAACCTAATATCCTTAGCTGGAGAGTACTGAGGTTCTTAGACATACACAGTAGATCAGACTCTCGTAAGCCTGTTGGTCCACACGTGTACAAACACATGCACCTTCTGTAAATTTTGTCAAACCAACTGGTCACTGGCATTTTTAAGTGCCATTGTTTCTACATTTATTTAATGAGTACTTTTAATTGTCAAATGACTCAAATGAAAGCATAAGAAGACATAAAAGACAGCCAAATCATCAAGGAATCAGAGAAACTTTAAGACGTGGAAGAAGTCTCATTGGGCTACTGAAATCAGAGGGCCAAAGTACTGAGCTCAATCGGGCACTGATGCTCACGCCTGTCATCCTAGCTACTCAGGAGACAGAGATCAGAGGACTGAGGTTCAAAGCCAGCCCAGGCAAGTACATCGTGAGGCCCCATCTCAAAAACACCCAACACAAAAAAGGGCTGGTGGAGTGGCTCAAGTGGTAGAGCACCAGCCTAGAAAGTGTGAGACTGTGAATTCAAACTCAGTACTGCCATAAATAAATAAATAAGGGAAAAGTATTGAACTCTTCCTTGGGGGTCACAGAGACAAATATATTGAACAGTTTCAGGCTAGGTCCTCCTTGATGATAAGAATTAAGTCATGGTTGTCTATATCTCTCCAGCACCCAGAATACTGACAAGCATATATCAAGTGCCTATAAAAATTTGCCTTCTTTTAGGGTCATGAGCCTGGACATTGAAATGTACCTGAGACAGATGTGAAGTTGGTGCTAACTAGCCCCATTGTTACTCTGACTTGGAGAATTATCAGATCTGTCTGATGCAAGTTTGCTAGGGCCAAAGGGAAGGTTTTTAAGGACTTTACCTTGCATTCTGTTCTCTCCCCACTGCACACCAAGCATTCATGTGAACAATGGATATTTTCTTAACTTGTTGATACAGACTCCGTAAAGGCAACCTCAATGCTTCCTCTTCCCCCATTTCCTAAGCATTCATCTATAGTGGACCTCATTCTTAGGGGCAGATTTTTGTTAAATAATTGGTAACCCCTGGAAACTGAATACCTAATAAGCAATGGCCCCAGAACTTGCTGTGATAACCAACAGGCCAAACTAATCAAGAGAACCATAGGTTTCCTGTTACAAAGAAAAACTCATCTTCAATGATCAAATGAAAATGCAAATTTAGGGAAAACAAATCAGGTTATTTGGAGGACGATATGTACTCAGAGGATATTAATGCCATTGTGGTTTCCTGAGGAAAAGGCCTCTATTTTGCTTGCAAGCAAAATGTCAATTCCAATTATTCAAACTGACATCCCACAGGAACTTTTATGAAAATTGAGGTAGATCCAGTAGAATGGGCAGGAAGCAGGATTTTCATTTTGGAAGATTGAGAGCTCAGCAGTCCGCAGATAGTTTTACTAGAGAAAATTCTTGAGTAGTTGAGTCCAAGTCTCTTGGTAACAGAACTTTGTTGAGTGACCGTCCTCTGACATCTCACCTTCTATTAAATTAATTAAATAATATCTCTGTAACTCAGTACAATGTGAAATATGAAGGCAGATGAAAAGTGGTTTTTGAGATTAACAAATGAGATATTCTCTGAAAAACTGTTGCATGTTTTATTATAACGCTTATTATTATGAATGTTATTTGTAAGATCTCTACTTGATATATCAATTTTCAGTTGCCACAGAAATACTCCACAACAAACAACTGCAAAACTGTATTGCCCAGTAAAACAAACCTTTACTTAACTCATGAGTAAGTAGGTTGGGCAATTTCAGCTGGGCTCAGCTGCGCCATTCTTCTGGTCTTCTCTGGGATCACTCAGAGCTGTGGTGGATGGCTGTCTGTTACCTAGTCTAGGATAATCTTGTGGGGAGACTGAGATAATTACTGTCTTCTCCATGTGGCTGTCATGTTCCTGCAAACTAATCTGGACTTGTTTCATGGCAATGGGAAGGACAAGAGAAAGCCCAATTTTTCAAGACTGCTTGCAACTCATTTGCTAATATCTTATTAACCATAGCAAGTCATATGACTGAGTGCAAGGACATCTATTGATCAGATGAAGAAGTCCTACAAGCTTCGTGGCAAAGGAGTTGGATAGATAGGAATGAAGAATTGGGGCAAGCAGAGCAATCACCCTGTCACATGGACATGCTATTTTTTAATAGATTTATAGAGCTAAAATAAATTTTGATTTTATCAAAGCCCTTTAAACTCAGTATTTCTCAAACTTTTTTGGCTTATTTTATAGTAAGGCATACACTGTACAGTGTGACTCATTTTATATTGTACAAATCTAAAGTTTCACAAAATGTTACTTTCTCTAACTATGAATATTTATTTCTATTATACTGTTTAATTTCTCAAAATTCTGGTTGTCTACTAACTTAATTTCAGGATTCACTGAGACAAAACCAACAGTTTGAAAGTACTGATTCATGGAGCTTCAGTGTTCCTTGATTCCTTTCTTATTTTAGGGACTAGCTCACAAATACCTGGAAGGATCAAAGAATCCATAGAACATCTGAAACAAGAATGCTACAATACAGCTATAAATAGTCCCTAGAACCCATAAGAGTGGGCACGAGTATCCTGGGACCCACTTTCTTCTGGTCCCTAGAGCCAAGGTGGCCACCAGCATTTTGAGGCTGAGAGGTGGCAGAAGCAAAGAGAGGAGTGTTAATGTTCACTTTGCTAAATGTTTTAATCTATCAACACTTTCACAAGAAAACTGAAGCTTAGGAAGATAAGTAACTCAAGGTCACACAATATTTGGCAGAACAGGGATTTAAAGGTCTCAGGTGCCACATGTTCAATAACAGCATCCGCCATCTTCCCTCCATGCCCTCTCATTTCTATTGCACAGCAGAGAGAAGTGTGAGTCAAAGTGCTCACACTAAGAATAATTCACACTAGTGTGAGACATCAACATATATTTTATAAGTATTCATCAAGAGTAAGACACTGAACTTTGTGATATATTAAGGAAGATATGTAAGGTATGTCCTTCATGAAACAAATTGATTGTTTAGAAAATATGTTGAGCGTGGCAGCTGGGAAAACTGCCATTTAGAAAGCCCCAGCTTTTGCTTTATAACCTTGTGCATGGAGGAGAGAGGACCCAGGTGGAAATTTGAGTTTACTATGGCAAGAGATTTTTGTTTTTGTTTTCTCTAGAAAACAACCATCACTTTGGGGCTCTTGGTTATGCAAATCTAAAGCATATTATCAACCATTGCTCCTGGTAAACCCCAAATGCATGAAGTAATCTGAGCTGAAATATTTAATGTTCTGTTTAGTCAGGGAAATTGGGGAGATGTTTTAAGGAGGGCTGTATAACTACATTATTTGTTCCTTGGAGATCAGTTATTCTTCTACACACAGCTTTAGTGTGCTCTGTGCCTCTTTAATATTACATGTTTCTTGGGGGATGTTCATGACTGTTGTCTAAGTTGTTATCCATACCACATCAGAAAAAGGAATGGACTATCAGGAAAAGGAATGGACTAGGCTCAATGTAGGATTGGTAAAGTTCTACTTGTTACACTGAAAAGCCCAGACTTTGAAAAATGTCAGTCAGTCTAGTATATTGTGGTGTCTTGGAGGTTGGGGGAGGGTAAAAAAAAAGTGGGGTTTTTATCTTTCAGGGCTTTTCCAGGGAGAAAAATGAACATTCTTCCCCAATGACATGGGTGACAGTCATTTCTGGCAAAAAAAAAATTGGAACTGGGAAGAAGAGCATGTAATTCCTCTCTAGGGCTCTGAATATTAGCCCGGTCTCCAAAGTCCACTAATGAGTAGAGGTTCCTGGGTGTTGACAAGTAAACTAGCCAGTGGCACATGGCAGTGAGGTGGAACAGCTGCAGAAAGGTCAGCCAGCCAGGGAAGTCCTGGGGCAGCAGCTGGCACTGGGAAGTATTTTTAAGTTCACATTTATATTATAATAGTCTCACTCTCACGTCTTCTTTTTTCAGATAATTGAGGACTAATCCAATATTTAGAATGAAGTAATAAATTTTTTAAAAAGTGTCTCTTGCCAAAGCCAAAAAAACAGTGACAGCAGTAGTCACCTGCAAAGGACACTTTTGCCAGCATAATGATAATGCATGAGGTCACCAGCAGTGGTAGTATGAGTAGGAGGCCAAAACAGAGTGCAGAGGATCCACCTAGGAATCAATTTGCTATGCTTTGAATGTTTGTGTCTTCCCAAAATTCACATGTGGAAACTTGATCACCAATGGGAGGTGATTAGATCAGGAGAGCAGAGCATTCATAAATGGAATCAGTGCTCTTATAAATGAGGAAACCTGCCTTATTCCCTCCACCATGTGAGGATGCATCAAGAAGGTGCCATTTATGAACCAGAGAGCAAGCCCCTCACCAGACACTGAATCTACTGGCACCTTGTCTTGAATTTCCAGCCTTCAGAATTGTGAGAAATAGATTTTTGTTGCTTATAAGCCACTCAGTTTATGGTATTTTATTAGACCAGCCAAATGGACTGAGACTCCATCAGATAGCCAATGGGAAGTTCCCAAGAACAGCTGGGAGATACTTTGAAAGGGGCTAATTTCTGGCAGTAAATTTGGTGAGACTTAAGGAAAAATAATTTGGACTCCCCTTTCTGCGAACATAGCAGTACAGTAGATATTCTGAATCCCAGCCTAGAACATCTTAAAATACTGGTCGAAATATTTACAGTATTTTAAATGCCAAGCTGAGCTGATAACAGTGAAAGAATTCCTCGTAAGATAAAAGTCCTAATGAGGCACGAATCCAAAACAGTAAGTGGACATGGAAGCTAGATCTTGTCTTCAGGAAATCTGTCAAGACAAGATTGTGGAGTTTTTTGTGATAAGCTTATGGAGGGCACAGGAGGCTCTATCTGGGATTTATCCAAAAGAGGAAGGCAAATTGAGACCCTTCACTGAGCCACTTATAAAAAGTAACAGCTTCAATGGAAAAGTAAAATAAATACCACAGAAAGACAGCAAAAACTCTAGCTTTTGTCAGCTTTAGGAAAATAAAGGTTTGTCTGAGAATTACTAACCACAAGGTATCCACCACATAAGCTTGGTATGACATTTATACTGTCGGTAGACTGAAAAACCCAACCTGAGGATTCAATTTAAATGGTTATGTATTAGGGATTACCCAAGGTGCCTGGAAGAAGCAATTATAAATCTCTGAGGAAATGACTTAAGTATCAAATAATTCCTACAGATAACTCTAACCTCACAATTTGAAAACCAGAAACATGAGGGAACAAACTACCATGAGCAAGAGCCAGAAGAAATAACAAATAACAGTATCAGACTTGCTAGGACTACATACATTGGAACAATTAAATATAAACTGTAAATTAAGTGTATTTATGCTTTTTAAAAAATAAAAAAGCTGTTAAAAGCATGATCAAGGAATTTTAAGTTTTTTTAAAGATTAGGAATATTTGATATGCAGGCATTACAGTGGGCATGTTAGAATATAAGAAAATGATAGTGTTGCTTGCTCAAAGTGGAATTCTTGACTATTGTAATACATAATGAACTAGTACAAATAAAACAATTTGATATCTGAGCTTTGCTTCAGAATGATATGTAGTAGAACAGGATGTAAGTAGAGATGCTGAGGAAACAAAATTAGTCATAAATTGTTCATTGTTGAAAGTTGATACCATTATCTACCTTCAATAATGGTACTCAGGGTTTACTATATTATTCTTTTTACTTTGACAGGTTAATTGGTTTTTATCTTTAAAAAAATTTTTTAATGAGCAATGAGGCATGAAGAAAAGCCAAAAGAAATTTGTAATAATAAAAAAAAGTGTTCTAAATAAAATTAAAGATTCAGGAGATATGTAACGCTTTTTATCAGATATAATTAACAATGGTATTAATGAACTGGAAGATAGATCTGAAGTAATTGCCAAGAATGCAGCAAAAAAAGACAAAAATAAGTGAACTGTATCAGAGTGTGGGATACCCAGAAGGTAGACAAGAAAACTAACATGCATCTAATAAGAGTAGTGGTAGGAGAGAACGGGTAACCTGGGTACAATATAATATTGAAGAATTGGAAAATTAACCAAGAACTTTCCAGAATTGATGAAAGACACAAATGCTCATTTTTATGAAGTCAAACAAGCCATAAGTAAAATCTCAAACTTGCATGTATCATAATGAAACAACAGATCAACAGAGAAAGAGCCTTCCTGTCTAGAGAGAAAGGATGTATGAAATGGAAACTAATGGTTAGATTGATCATTGATTTCTCAACAGCAGCTTTAAAAGCCAGAAAATAACTGAGAAATAGTTTTAAAGTGCCAAAGAAATAACTAGTGATATCTAAATGTACGCTGAATAAAATGACTTGCAAAAAGTAGAGTAAGGGTGGAGGGTGTAGCTAAGCAGTAGCCCTGGGTTTGATCCCTAGTACAAAAATTTTAAAAAAAGAAAAAGAAGGTCTGGGAGTGGCAGCTCATACCTATAATCCCAGCTATGCTGAGGCAGAAGTAGGAGAATCATGGTCCAGCCTCAAGGAAAAAAGCTAGACCGTATTTGAAAAATAATCTAAAGCAAAAAGGACTGAGAGTATGGCTCAGGTGGTGGAGTGCCTGCTGAGTAAGCTCAAAGTTTAAGCCATAGCACAGCCAAAAAAAAAAAAATAGTGAAATAAAATTTAAAAAAAATAAAAAGAATGGGAACGATCAGGCATGCATGTCTATATTATTAGTAGAAGTCTGAGGCAGAAGGATTGTAAATTTGAGACTAGCCTGTACTGCACACACAGCAAGACTCTGTCTCTGAAAGAGAGAGAAAAAGAGTAAAAGAACATTTTCATGTAGTTAGAGTGAAAGTTCATTATCAACAGTTTATCAGAGGGAGTTTTGAGGGGATACACTTTAGATAAGGATCATAGGTATGGCTTGACCTGCAAGAAGGGGTGGTAAGCAAAGAAGCCACGTGAGCAAATGTAAAGAATCACTCAGTGTGTCATACAGTCATGCTGGAGATGGAGCCCCTGTACTGTCCACTGCTCCTGCTACCTGCAGCTAAAACGCCCCACAATGGGCACTACACAGCAGACCCAACGGAGAAGGACCTGAAAGGCAACAGTGGTGACTTCCCTGGTTCTTTTGCCTCATGTGTCCCTACTGGCTCTGGAGAAACAGGGACTTTGGAATGCCCTCAGGTGCAGACAAAACCTAAGAACTTGAAGATAGAAAAACAGAAATTATTCCATCTGAATAACAAAGAAAAAGTATATTGAAGGAAAAAAAATAAAAGGATCAGAGTCTTAGGACATGTAGAATTGTAACAAATATCTAACATTTATGTGAGTGAAATCCCAGAAAACACAGGAGAAAGAGGATGGACCTAAATAAGTATTCAAGGAAATAATCTCTGAAATGTCCCCCAAATATGGCAAAAACATAAGACTAAACATTCAATATTAAAACACATAAACTAAAAAAAAAAATCACTCTAAGACACACCAAGGTCAAACTTCTGAAAACTAAATTCTAAGAAAAAAAAATCTGAAAGCAACCAGAGAAAAATGATAAGCTTACTATAGGGAAAAATAGTTTGAATTACAGGAGATTTCTATCAGAAATATGGAGTGCAAGAGGAAGCAGGACATTTTTCAAGGGCTGAAACAAACTGTCAACCTCCAATTACCAATGAAAATATGAAAGAGAAATCAAGATATTCTCAAAAGAAATGGGACTAAGAATTTGTCAGCAGCAGACCTATTATAAAATAATGGTTAAAATGAAGTCCTCTAAGTAGAAAAAGCAATAAAGAAATAGCTCTGAAACAGCAGGAAAAGATAAAACAGGTTATGATTATGTGAAAAGACATACTCACTTGTGCAAAGAAGTCCCCATAATAAAGCATGGGAAATTAATGTTGGTGGCCTCCAGTGGATATCTGGGTTAGGGAGACTTTTCAGCATCTTTTGACACTTTCTGAATTTTGAATAATCTTAATGTATTCCTAATTTTAAGGTAACACAAATTAAAAGTGGATAAAAATAATATTAACACATAATAATATATAAATAGTAAAATTGATATATAACATTAATAAAGAATAAAGTATTATCGATTGTATAAAATATATAATTGAATACTGATTATGAATAACATATGTGATCATTAATTTTAAGGGTCAGCTTGACAAAGGGATCCCAAGTACCTGGTGAAGCATCATTTTAGGGCATCTGTGAGGGATTTTCAGAAGTTTGACATTTGAATCAGTGGACCAGGTAAGAAAGGAAGATCCACCCGCACCCAATGTAGGAAGGCACCATAAATCCCCCCAGGTAGAACAAAAAGACAGAGGGAAGACAAATTTTGCCCTCTCTTCTGGAGCTGGGGTTCCTACCTTCTCCAGACTGCCCATCGACATCAGAACTCAATGTTCCACAGCCTGCAGACTCCGGGACTGAGTTAGCCATGGTACTGACCTTCCTGGTTCTTTAGCTTGCAGATGGCGTATGGTGGGATTTCTTAGCCAATTCCTATAATAAATCCTCTCTCATCTATCTATAGGTAATAGCGCTGTTTCTCTGGAGAACTCGATCTAACAAACCACATACGTCATAGAGCAAACTGGCTTAAACCAAGCCAAGATCTTTCCTTTTTATGAAAGGCATAAAGCTATTGATTTACTTTTGATATTATTAATGAACTTTAGAATAACTCTGTCTTAATTCTTTTTCTGCTGTTCCTACACTGAGACTGGGTAATTTATAATGAACAGTGATATATTTTTGCTCACAGTTCTGGATTCTGGGAAGTCCAAGAAAATGGCACCAATGTCTGGCAAGAGCCTTCATTGAAGCAGCATCACATGGCAGAAGGTGGAGAGGTAAGAGAGAATAAGAGTGTGCAAGCAGTAGAGGGCCAAATTCACTTTTATGACATTCCACTCCCACAGTAGCTGATCCACTGCTGCAATAATGCCATGAATCCATTCATAAGGGCACAGCACACACGATCTAGTCACCTCTTCTTTGGCCCCACCTCCCAAGGCTGTTGCAGTCAGGATTAAGTTTCTGAGTCAAGCTTTTAGAGGAAACATATTCAAATTATAGCAAACCCCAAACTAATACAAGTAAAACATATTTATTTCAAATAGTATGGCAGAAATTGAATGAAAGGCAACTCTAGTAAGTCAAAAGAAGACCTGAGAGAAAAGAAAAATTAGGACCTATAAAAACATACAATGAAATGATAGAAATATATCTAAAAATAAATGCAGTCAATAATAAATTAAACTCTCCCATTAAAAAACAATGATAGTCAGATCGACAGTAAGAAAATGTATCTTGAGGTGTTCACAGAGAAATATCTAGAACAAAAGAAAAATGTTGAAAGCCTAAGTATGAAAAAATAATCTGACCAAATATTGATCAAAAGAATTCTGATTAATTATACTAGTCCCAGGTAAAATATAAATTAAGGCAAATTTATAACTTGAGACAAAAAAGCTATTATATGATAATAAAGCACAATTTAATTAAGAAAAGACAACAGTCCTAGTCTTATATGCACCTAATAACACAGCTTGAAAATGTAAGCAGCAGAAATTGACAGAACTGGGCTGGGGATGTAGTTCAGTGGTAGAGCGCTTGCCTAGCATGTAAACATCCTAGATTCAATCTTCAGCTCGTCAAAAAAAAAAGTTTTAGAAATTGGCAGGACTACAAAAAATGGTATCAGGAATGTTTTACATATCTCTTTAAACAGTTAATAAATAAAGCAGACAAAAAGCTTAGAAAATATATACAACATTTGAATAACATAAATTAACAAATATTATTTAATGGACATTCATAACACTGCATTTGCCATTTAAAGAATTTGTATTCTTTCTAGTTTTCTGGGAAACATGAAAATTAGCTCCATAAATCACTATACAGCAAGTCTCAATGATTTCGAAATCATTGATCACTAAGCAAGCAGCTAAACAAAGGAGTTGATAATAAGATCTTTTATTATTTATTTATTTTGGTGGTACTGAGGTTTGAACTCAGGGTCTCTCACTTGCTAGGCAGGCACTCTTCCTGCCTGATCCACTCCATCAGTCCTTTTTTTGTGATGGGTTTTTTCAAGATAGGATCTTCAAACTATTTGCTAGGGCTGGTTTCAAACTGTGATCCTCCTGATCTCTGCCTCTTGAGTAGCTAGGATTACAGGAGTGAGCCACCAGTGCCCGGCAAGATCATTTTTAAAGTTATGAATGTGGCCATTTAAAAACCCTTTCTAAATACCTCGGAGATCAAAGAAGAAAACACAATGGAAATATTTAAATACTTACAAAGAGAAGAAGTATGGAAAGAAGAGAGGGAGAAAGGGAGGACAGAAGTTAGTTTGCTCCAAGCCAAGATGGTTTTATGTATATAGTCTACAAAACATTCAAAGAATAAAAAAATTTCAAAACTAACATACTGTTCCAGGGAAAGAAAATAATGAATAACTTCCTAACTTCTTGATACAAATATATGTCAAAGACAAACAAGAAAGAATAATTGTAGAATGATCTCCAATGAGCACAAATGCAAAACTACTGAACAATTAGCAAACAAAATCCGGAAATAGCAAAAAAAAAAAATTATCATGATCAAGTTGGGCTTACTTCCCTAATATAAGTTGAGTTTAATATTAGAAAATCTAATAATATAATTCAAAACATTTACATAGTAGAGGAGAAAATTATCTAATTACCACAATGGCACAACTATAGATATGCATGCAGTAAAATTAATTACCAAATCATGGCTACAAAAAACAACCTTAGTAAGCTAGGATCAAGGTTTTCAGCATACATATGAAAATGTACACAACTTGCAACACTTACTACATTTAAGATCAAAGCATTAAAGACATTTCTTTTTAAGTCTGAGATGAAACAAAAATGTCTAGCCTAACATGACCTATTAAATATTTTACTAGAATTCATACTCAATGCAATAAGACATAAACAATAAATATAAATGAACTAGAAAAGAGAAGACAAAACACCATTTTCTACATTGTCAACAAAAAGAATTTACATAATATAATTTACACAATCAAGTAAAGTGGCTAGATATAAAATCAATATACAAAAGATAATTGCATTTCATTTGTTAACAACAAACAGTAATAACAAACAGTAATATAATTTTTAACAGCCACACAAATAGAAAGTGTCTAAGGATGCATCTCATGAAAATATTCAAAATTTAGCTGGACATCATGGTAAATGCCTGTAATCCAAGCACTTGAAAGATGAAGACAGGAGGATTACAAATTCCAGGCAAGCTTAGGCTACATAGCGAGACTCTGTCTCACAAAAATACTAAAAAGGTTCAAAACTTTTATGGAGCAGGTGGCTCACACCTGTAATCCTAGCTACTCAAGAGGCAGAGATCAGGAGGATCACAGTTCAAAGCCAGCCCAGGCAAATAGTTAGCAAGACCCTATTTCAAAAATACCTAACACAAAAATGGCTGGTGGAGTGGCTGAAGGTGTAGGCTCTGAGTTCAAGCCCTAACACCACAAAAAAAAAAACTTTTATGGAGAAAATTATATAACTTTATTGAAAATGAATATTTAGAGCCAGGTATGGTATATCTGTAATCCTGGCACTCAGGAGGCTGAGTCAGAAGTGTGACTTTGAGAGCAGTCTGGGCTATAGAGCAAGACCCTTTCTTAACACCTTTCCCCTCAAAATTAAAATAAATGGAGAGATATGCCATCTTCATGGATACTAAGTCTTATATCATAAAATACTCATTCTTTGTGAAATTAAACATAAATTCAATGCTATTCTAATCAATGGAAGTTTCCATAGGACATTACAAGCTGATTCTAAAATTATGCAAACTAATAAACATGTAAATAATAAATAGTTGAGACCATCCTGAAGAAGAATATCAAGTACAAGTTTTTTTTTTCCTTCAATTGAGATTTATTTTAAAACTTTGGAATTTAACAATCATATTCAATAGTATTTATTCCCACAGGAAAAAAAGAAAAATTGGATTTTTTTCTCATCTTACACAAAAGTATGTTTAGTTGGATCAAACAAAGGGAGATTTCTTAAACAATATGCAAAAATCACGAACTATAAAGAAAAATCTTGATGTATTCAATTAAACTAAAATTAAGAGCCTTTTTTTCAAAGGGCCAGAAAGAGGGCTTCCACATAAGCCTCAAAGTAGGACAAAATACTTGTCACACACATGACCAGTAAGCTCTTGGTATCTAGAATGTTGTAGTCCTAAAATTTAATCAGGAAAGAATAACACAATTGAATGTATATATAAACTATAAAAGGATATTGTAAAGAACACAAAACACAATTAGCATAAATAAGCATGCAGTTTAAATGATCCTACTCTGGAATAAAAAAAGTCACTTCAAAAACCTGTTCGGTCTAATTTCATTTGTATAAATTCAAAATCATGCAAAACTAAAAAGAGTGTATAAAGGTTTTTTTATAATTTTTTTTTGGCAGTGCTGGGGGTTTGAACACAGTTCCACACGCTTGCTAGGCAGGTGCTTTACCATTTGAGTCACTCTGCCAGCCCATGCTTAGAGGTAATATTTTTATGTGGTTGTAATTATAATGAAAAGAAGGGAGTAATAAATATAAAATTCAGGATAGTGGTCACCTGCAGGGAGAGGATGATGAATGTGAGGGGGAGAAGTACAGAGGAAAATTCAAAGATACTGAAATTACCTTTCTCTTAAATCGTGTGTGTGTGATGCAAGCAGGGGATGTTCCATGAACATTTATTTTATGCTTTCATGACAGAGAGCTCTAACTCATACTATGGCTTAACATACAACATATGTATAAAATATAACATCTGTACACATGCGTATACCCACACATTCATTTGCACACACGTTACCGTATCTCCTGATGGATCAGCGCTAAGTAGACCCAACGTGTCATCCTTCCTGTACATGTGCCCTTTGCAATGGAGACCTCAAACTCCTCCCAGGAAGTCAGTTTCTCTATTCCTAGGAGTTGTGTTCTCAAACAACACATTTTTCCACATATTAAAAGCTATTAGCAGCCATTGTTCCATTGGTCCTAATCAATGTTTTCTTTTCTTGAATCTAGGCAATTTTCCTTTGTCCTTATGATTGATCACTTTAAAAATTAGGCTTCCTTCCTAATAAAAAACTTATTTTAAAAAAATTAGGCATCCTGGTCCTCATTGTCTCAGATGTCAACTGTCTGGCCCAGAGTTCTTATTTGAATTATTATTATTTTATTAATTACCCTTGAAAGTACCCAAAGGTATTTTCCTTTTTAAATAAAGAGGAAACTTGAGGACCTCAGTAGAACTCATCCACTAATATACTGGGAGGTCAGGAAAAGAACTTGAGGGGCTAGGCCCCTGATATGAGAACCAAGAGCACTTTGTCCCTGGTCAGTGTCCCTTTCGTCATCTCAGTAGCCATTAGAAATAGACCCGACCTAAGCCTCAAGCACATTCTTTTTCAGAGGAGAAAACAAGAGGGAGACTATCCTTTTTTTCTACAGGTCCTGTAAAAAGATTTTCTTCAAACAAGGAAATTCCATACAGAGCGTTCTGTGCACGGGACTGCTGACTCGAGGGCTGACCGCTAGCTCACGTCCCTGTAAACCTTTTGTTAGATTCGGTTTTATGAACACTGATGTGTTTTTCATGCATTCCCATTACAGTAAAGATCAACATGACAGAGCTCCAAGCTGAAACTTGAACATGGCAAAACATGTAACTCCTCAGGCTGTATCTGACAGGGAGCTAATTAAACTCTTCCTTCACAAGAAGCAATGAACTCGTTGTACCTGCTTCACCCAACAGTGACAGGGAAGGAAAGAGAGATACTGAATGGTAATAAAAAAAATTCTACTCAACACGACATGTTTCCAGAGGCAATCTTTATTTTTCTTCTACTATGTAAAGCACTAAGATATTTGCAGTATAACATTTCAAGTGCCACTTTTGAAAAAAAAACTTTTTAATTTTAAAACACTATTAAATTTATAGAAAAAATAATGAAGATAGTAGTTTTCATATACTCTCACACAGTTCCCTCTATTATTAGCATCTTACATTAGTATGATGCATTTTAATAATTAATGAACCATAATTGATATATTATTAACTAAAGTCCTTACTTTATTTAAATTCCCTCATTTTCCCTTAATATTCTTTTTCCATCCAGGGATCCCATCCAGTGCCCCACACTTCATTTAGTGGTCACATTGCCTTGGGCCCTTCCTAATGGTGACAATTTCTTAGCCTTTCCTCATTTTTCTTCATGACCTGTAAAGTTTTGAGGCTTACTGAGCAGATGTTTTGTGTGACTGTCCCTCAAGTGGATTTGTCTGATGTTTTTCTCATAATTAGGGTACAGTGATACACTTTAGGCAGGAAGATCACACCAAAAACGCCATTTTCGTAAAGTCTCATTTTTAAAATTCCATTTTTCTTTTTTTAGGATGAGTGTGAACATGTGGGAGGGAATATGCACAAACAAATTGCAAAGGAATAAGTCAAAATGTTATCAGAAGCTGTCTCAGGATAGCGAAGCTACTGAGTACTTTCTACTTTGTGCTTATCTGTGTTTTCTTAGTATTCTTCATCAGATATGTCTTCTGCTTTTACATTAGAAAAAATTAACATCTTTTTTTGGTTCTGTCCACACCTGTCTGAAAAAAGAACTTGGTTTCCTTAAATGTATAAGTTCTTCTCAGCATTGGTAAATTTTTTAAAAAATCAGGAAGTATTTATAGGTCACTCACATCACAGGGATGTGGTCCTTCTTGAGCAGTCAGAATAAGCCTCCCGCATCCACACACACACACATACAGCTGCTTCTTGGTAAGTCACCACACCTGAGAGAAAGCCAGGGGAGGAAATGTGGAGGGAAAGGACGGGGCACCATTCTTTCTTCAAAGAAAAGCCTTGAACTTGGTGGCTCCAACAGAATGTAGGTATCTCTACCTTTCTTTCCCTAAGTATCTATGTCTCTCTTCCTATTTGTTTCATGTATTTATTGGTTCATGCTCTCAGCAAGCATCGAGTGCACTGAAATCAGTAGACACCAAAGCCACCACTAATCTCAAGGTGCTCACTTTCTAGTGAGATGGAGCGTCTGGCACAAATACTCTTTCAATAGAGATAAATGTCACATACAAACAATAATACAAAATGGTAAAGAGGAATAGCTCTGGGTGGTGAAAAAGGAGGCTGTTATTGTAAAGGCAGGAAGTTTTCCCTAAATGCTTTGAGAGTTGGATAAGTCAGTCTGTAAAATAAATTGACAGTAAGCAAATTAACAGGAGAAAAGTCTACAAATTTATCATGTGCACCAGAGAAAGAAAAGCAAATATCCTATACCCAAGGAGATCTAGAAGCTTATACTGCCTTAATTGGGGAGAGGGTGGGGAGGATATAAGCAACTAAGAGGAAAGTAAATGATTTGGTGGCCAAATTTGGCTCCTCTAAAGAATAGGTGCTAGCCAGTGACAAAGTCCATCTAGGCACCATGTTGGCCTCCCCTCTACCCTCTATGAGTTTAATCTTCACTGGCTGATGAGATGCCCAAGTTGGGTATTCATGCAGTTGAGTTCCTTTTGGAGGATCTGTCTTTGGGCAGACAAAAGAAGTTTAGGGAAGGCCCCTCCCTGCATTTGCTATTCCCCAAGTGCCCTCAATTTGACGGTCCAAGTGATATATTTTAGGTGGCATTCCTGAACTCTTTTACTATTTTATAGAGAACGGTGAGGAGGTCCTCTCTGATGGAAAGATACATGAAAAGGGATCAGAGTTCTAGGCAGAGGAAAAAGCAGAGACCCTGAGGTGGGATTTGAGGTCCCAAGGGTATGCAGGGGTGTGAGGAGGGTAGTAATGTCAGATTATGCAACAACTCACAAATCTGTCTGCCAGAGGTTTATTCTAAGGAAAGCCACTGGTGGGTTTTTAGTGGAATGGTGATAGGATCTGAACTAGGTATTTAAAACATCATTTTGGCTTCTATAGATTTGATTTGGGGTAGAAATCTGGGGACGTGGCCAGGGAGACTGTTTGGAGACAATTGTATTAGACGGACGACAGAAGAAGATGCACTGGACCCAGACAGCAGCAGTGGAGATGGAAAGGATGTACATTCCAGAAAAAATGTGAGAAAGAAACAAAAGGGTATATTAATTAATAAGATATGAAATGTGAGAGTTCCAGGTTTTACACGGATGAAACTGCTACGTGTTCAAAAACAGATTGCCTCACCTAAATTTCCAGACTTCAGATTGGTTGGAATTTGACAAATTCCCACACACATGTTCTCCTTTCAGGAGAGAATGGAAAGAAGGAAGACTTCGTTTATTTTTCCCTTTTCAAAAGCTCTTTCTCAGGACTGGCAGAATGGCTCAAGTGGTAAAACATCTGCCTAGCAAGCACATAGGCCATGAGTTCAAACCCCAATGCAGCCAGAAAAAGAAAAAGTTTTCTTCCAAAAGCCATCAATTCTCACATAGTTGCACCTTTAAGCATGCTTGTGTCTTTGCTTAAATCCTAGTGCTAGTTTATGTATAGTGCATTTTTAATTTATCAAGAGGTATTATCTTCAAGATCTCATTTAGTTTCTTATTTTTCAGTCAACACTGTTTTTCAAATCTATTTGTGTTGCCATTTGTATATCTAGTTCCTAACGTCTTATAGTAGCATACATTAACAGTACAAGGGGAGTTCATTGTGATAATTCCATAGTCATAGCTTTTTTTACTGTACAGTATTCTATAATATCTGTACCCCTACTGGTTAGTATTTAGGTTGCTTACGAATTCCTGCTATTACAGCATTACTCCTAGGACTATCCTGTGCAGAGTGCAATATGGGCCTCTCTATGTGTATCTCTGGAGGTCCCTATGTGACCTCCTATTTACATCCTTTCCTTTTTTGATTTGGGTGGTTCCTCATATTTTAGGTATTAATCCCAGTCGGTTTCAGACATAACATTTCTTTCTAGTCTGTTAACTTTATAGTTAACTGAGCCATATTTGAACTGAAACCTTTACTTTCAGACTGGGATGTGGCTCAAGTGGTAGAGCTCTTGCCTAGCAAGCACGAGGCCCTGAGTTCAGTCCCTGTGTTGGAAATAAATTCTGGGGTATCAGGACTTCCAAACAGTGATTGGAAGAAACACTCAAGTGTTATTCAGCAAGGCAACAGTTTTACTTCTGCAGAAGGATATGCAACCAACAAAAGTCTGGTAAGCAAGCACACTGAGTGGGAAGTCCACTTGGGTTTTATCCCTAGCGCAACCTTGCCCCACACAAGGATTGGCCCACACTTAGGTTCACAACTCTTTGCAATTGGTTATTATTTGGGGTAGGGGAGGGGTTGACATTTACAGCTCAGCGAGGAAATGAAATTCAAGGTTCCAGGAATATGAAACTTAAGGAAATGAAACTAAAATGGCTGCTGATTCAAAATGGTAGTGGTTTAGTTAAGCTACTTTTACAGAAAAGGTAAACCCTATACCCTGGTACATCAAAAAATAAATAAAATAAAATAAAACTTTTACTTCTAATGTAGTCAAATTATCTGTATCTTTTTTAGATCTTGAAGTCTATGGAGTTCAGAAGAAACCCTAAAGAGGACTTAGACACAAGGTAGTGAAGTAGCATTTTTTTAAAGAGCGTGTTTGACACTGGCAGGCTGCGTTTCTATTGAATGTGACATGATGTGAAAAGTATTTAAGTTTTATTCACTTATGGAGGATGTTCCATCCCTGTTCATCTTTCTCCTGTCCACACTTTCTCTTTTTAGAGGCCATGTATTCCACTCTCTTTGAATAATAAGAAAGTTTTCATATTCAGCTGGCACTAGCCCACGCCTCTTTTAAATTCCAGACTCACGTTTTCAACTGTCTGACTTAAGGTAGCAGTGTGTTTCACTTGCTCCTCATTTCTCCTCCCTTCTTCTGACTAACAGGATTGAATTACAATAGTAACCACTTACACCCGATTACTTATGTGGCAGGCATTTCCCCCTTACTTTACCGGTAGGAATTCCTTTTGTTGTCTGGTTCTTGGTGTTTTTTGTTGTTGTTTGTTTTTATTTTCTTTTTGAGGCAGGGTCTCACTATGTAGTCCAGGCTAGCCTTGAACTCACAATCCTCCTGCCTCAGCCTCCTAAGTGCTGAGGTTATAGGCTTGTACCACCTTGCTTGACTTACCAATAAGAGTTTTCTTAAACCTTGTATTAACTTTAAACAATCCTATGAAGTAGACACACTTGTTTCTGTTTTACAGATAAGAAAACGGAGGCTCAGAAAATTAAGTGATTTGTTCAAGATGACACAACTGGTCAATTGTGGATCCAGGGTACACATTTTCCTGTGGCGAGCCATGTACAATTTGGGAATGACAATGACACTGTCACAGCCACAGTCCGCAGGTGGCCATGTGACTCACATCCCTAGCACATGATTGCTTCAAGGCAAGTGTGTGACCCAAACTGGACCAATTCAAGTCCTTTGCGGGGCTTTTCTGTCATAAGTCTGGGGCAGTAGTGTGTTTCTGTGAATGAGTTTAAGATGTTGTGAGTCCTGCATAGCCACGGGGCATGTATTCTCCACATAAAGAAACCTGAGGACAGAGACAAGGACTGATACCCAATGACATCACTCGAGTCCCTGGAATCCAACCAGAACAGAAACTAGTAATGAACCTAGCTGTTTTAGTTTTGTGGGCCCTTTAATTTCCTCCTCGTTTGAGTTGGTTTTCATTTATATGCATTCAATAAACCGCGCTGACCACTCTGGACAACGTACAAGCCCTTGTGTCAGATTCCTGGTTTCTTGTGATCTTCAAATGGCCTTTCTCTAATGAGCTGAATTCCCTTGCTGTGAGTTCAGCTTCATCAAAGCAAAATTCAGAACCAAATTCCCAGGCTCCTCCTCAGCTAAGACACAGGCAGGTGACACGGGTCCTGGCACCCTCTGGTTGTCTGCACAGAGGGCTCCACACATGCATGTGGTGGCCTCCATCTTTGCTGCAGAGGTGACAGAGTTTGATCTTAGCTCAGAAGTAGCATTGGTGCTAGAACCATAGAAGTTGCATTAAGGCCAAGTGCTCTTTCATTCCTGTTAGGCAGCAGCATCAACAGTTCTGGGATTATAGAAATGCACTACTATGTTCAGGTAAGAATGGTTCTTTCATAAATCATGCCTATTTAAACTAGGCAGAGTGGTTCCTGTCACTTGCAACTAGGAGTACTGGCTGATACACTCAGACATAAAACACATGCTCCATGAGAACAGGGGCAAGGTATCCCATTTGCCATCATAACCCCAGCACATGATGCAGGGCCTGACACATGATAGATGACTGATAGATCGTAGGTAGACTGCAACTAAGATCATACTGCTATTCTGCTCACAGTCCCTTGAGGAGAGAAAGAATTGGATTATACACAAATCTATTACCAGAGGTAGTGATTATTCTACCCTTGGTGACCCTATATCCAGATTTTCTTTATAAGTACTGATATACATAGACAGAGAGAAAGAAAGAGAGAGAGAGAGAGAGAATATTTTAAGCAAAATGTGATTACAAGATGCATATTGTTTGCAATCTGCTCTTTTCTTTTTCTCTCTTTTCAGACTTTTAAAAATTTCAATAAATAGGGCCGGGGCAGTGGTTTGCACCTGTATTCCTAGTTAGGGAAGTGATGACATAGGAGATTGTGGTTCAAGGCTAGACTGAATGAAAGAGTTTGTGTGACTCAATCTCAAAGAACAAGCCAGGGCCAGGCACTCCCGGTTTAGACCTGTAATCCTAGCTAATTGGCAAGCTGAGATTGGGAAGATTGTGGTTCAAGGCCAGCCCCAGCAAATAGTTTGTAAGGCCCTATCTCCAAAATAATCAGAGCAAAATGGACTGGAGGAGTGGCTCAGGTGGAAGACTGCCTGCTTTGCAAGCATGCAGCCCTGAGTTCAAACCACAGCCCCAGTCCCACCAAAAAAAAGAACAAGCCAGGCATGGTGGTTCATGCCTACAATCCCATCTATGCAGAAAGCAGAGGTAGGAGGATAGAGGTCTAAGGTAAGCCCTGGGCAAAAGTGTGAGATCCTGTCTGAAAAATAACTGCAGTAAAAAGGTTTGGGGGCCTGGCTACAGTGGTAGCATTATCCCTAGCAAGCACAAGTTCAAAGCCCAGGACCTCTGAAAAAACAAAAAACCCAAACTCTCAGTACATCATAGGCATTATTCCATATCAATGTGTTTTCCCTCATCATTGACTCATGGCTGCAATATTTATATGAACCATAATAAACTATAAAATAACTTGTAAGTTATTTCTTGTATACACATATTACCTATGCAACACATTTCAGTGTATTAAGTTGTTCTATATGTTGTTCTGTATATTTATTACATCCAACTATGTCATCATCAGTGTTCCTAGAGAAACATCTATAACCTCATATTTCTGCTCAGGTGATGGAAACTTCTCTCACTTTCTATTTCTCCCCAGGAAATCCCCTCATTCCTATACCTTTTACTCTTGATCCCTGGAATCAAGGCAACAAAGTGAATAGAATACCAAGTTACCCACACTAAACATCAAAGGTTTGGGGAATTTGTTTGCTTATCTCCATGCCTGTGTGTTCATTTATTTAGCTAGGATTTGCAAAATCAAAATGCATTGCATTTTAACCTAAGCTTTTGCATTTTGTTGTCAGGGTCCAAAAAGAAGCTTTGTCAGGTGAGTTTATTTAAAAAAAAAACTCCCTTGTTCTGTGGTGACATATTCCAGGTAACTAAGTGTAACGATCCAAGCACTGTGAAAGAACTCCAGATCAATAAAGATCTGACAAAGGAGAATTGTCTACAGACTACTGAGAGGTAAGTTTGATAATCAGCGAGACCTCTGGTTCCCCTACTGTGTGACTGGCAGGAAGGAAATCCCACTGAGTAGTGAAGACTTCCCTCCAGGCTGGGTGGAAAAAGACTGGTCCCAGCAGTTAGCAAACTCAGACCTCCAGTTTGGGTATCTTGTGGTTAAAAAAAAAAAGCGATGGCTTTTCTGGTTCTTCTGCAGGAACGTATCATCCTTGCAAAGATGTCTTACTATAAATAATAGAATAATTGTAAAAAATGAACAAATGCACTTCTCTGCATTTGAGTGGTTGCTATGGCAACAAGAGAATCGCCAGTGCAAATTTCCTATCAGTCAGCCACTTGGTGAAGGCCCAGACTGGCTCTCCACCACTGGCTCTCTCTGCAGCCCCTCTCTCCAAGGACTTAGAGGACACTTGAGCCTGGTAGAGGAGACCCGCCACCTTCTAAATCACAGACTGCTCACTGACTCTCCCTGTAATCCCACCCAAATCGCACACTCAATAAGTTTCCTAATGGAGTTAGCAGAGAAGTGACTCCTAGCAGCCCCGAGTGCTCATTAAAAATATTAGTACTAAGGAACTAAGGTAATTTATTTCAAACACGCACTTCAAACCACTCTTCTTTGTTTCCAGCTTAGCGAACTGTTTTTCCTTTAAGCAGCACAGAAAGCCCTCCTTAGAGGTGCCATACCTGTTACTTATGGGCCATGGGCCGACTTCACTTGCTGTTGTCTTTGTGCTCCTCTTACTCTTCTTCCACCTCCTCTTCTTCCTTCTCTACAAAGCAGTTAGTGGCTAGAGCATCTCGAATAAATCCTTGTTGTCAGGATTCATAAGTGGGATACACCTGAAAAAGTCAGTAGAGGCAAAACCCTGGGGAAGGCCAATGCCGATCATGCTGGATGTCTGGGCTCTCTCAACATCCACAGAGCAGACCCATGCCAAGTCTCCAAGCCAAACTAGACTTTGTTCCTGGCCAACTCAGAGCCCCCCTTTATCCATCCCATCCCATCCATTCCTAAGACTTTTAAAGACAAATTTCATCACATCTGCAGTAACCTTGATTGGTTTCAAAAACAGTGTTAAATCATTGCACTACCCAAACACTAGTATCCAGTGGAAGGGCTCATTTCCCCATGTTCTTGAGGATCTTAGACCCCTTTGAATCTGATGGAAGCTGAAGACTGTGTGTACCCCCCACACACATACACACTCATACTCTGTCACACCCATAAGCACACACTAAATTTTTGGCTAATTTGTGGCCCTCTAATGAAACTTGAAGTAAGAACTTCAAAGCAAGTCAGAGGTACAACCATAAGAGCTGTCATTTGGCTTTCTGTCCTAACATGATTTCATCCCTGAGCACTGATAAAACACTTCTTTTGTGCCTAAATATTCTATCTGTGGCTACACAATTTGAAATGGAAGACAAGTAAAAAAAAAATATGATCCTTGTTTTAGAAGATTTTGTATGTTAATGAGAGGATGAGGGGAGACACAGGTACAGGTATGAACAAGCCAATAGAAACAATATAGAAAGGTAAAGAGGGAAAAGGTGAGTTCTCTCTCTCTCTCTCTCTCTCTCTCTCTCTCACACACACACACACACACACACACACACACACACACACACACATTAAGAAGGAAGGAAGGAAGACAGGAAAGGAAAGAAATTGTGGGCTGGAATTAGTCACAGAAGACTTCGTAGAAGAAGCAACTCTTAAATGAAAAATCCAGCCCCAGCTATAATGTGAGGGGAAGTGGAAATTTTCAGAGTTGGGCTCTGTGAGGTTAATGGTGTGGTAACTGTGCTTGCTTCTTTTTTAATGCCAGAGTTAATTTTTCCCACATCCGGGACCAGGAAGGAGAAAGGATGGACAGTTTATAGAAAACAAGGCACTTTTCATTTGCCTAAAAGTGGTGTGGCTCTGCATATTCTCTTCATTTTTAAAATAGTCATGGAAAACCAACAGTGCCAAGAAGCCATATTTTGTCACCCTGCGCAGGGTTACTGAAGTCAGAGCCGCTCTGTTATGGGAAGAGTTCATGGAAGTATTTCTTAGGCAGAGAGAAAAATAACAAAAGGGTTTTTTTCAACTTAAAATATTTATATGAACAGGAATACTGTGCTCTATCAATCAAATGCTTTGCTAAACTGCAAATCCGGGCAACCTTCCTTGGGGCTCTGCCTCAGTAGAGCAGCTGATCTATGGAAGATCTAGTTTATACAAAGATGCATAACCAGCACTTGATTATCCATATGCAATGGCCCCAAGAACAAGGGTCTTGCATATGAAGTGTGGACCATTGACTTTCCAAAACAATGGGAAAGGATGTATACTTTAGATAGCATGTTCTGGTTTTCATCACTTTTTAAAAAGATTTTAATACAACTGTCTAAGCTGACCCAATGATTTAGACAAATCTAATCAGGGCTGTAAAAAGAAATCATTGCATTTTGGAGTTTCACTCTTAAGTCTGCGTACCTAAAGTTCACAAAATGACATTTAAGAAACATCAGGTTTTCATAGAAATGAGGCAAGAATGTACCCAATTTAAAGTCCTCTGAGGTAACAACTAGCTCCCAACTTGGATGGATTAGAGCAATCTTAACAGCTACAGAAGTAGCCTAAAACATCACAGGGAGGCAAACAATGTTATTACAGCTCCAACAGTTTTATTTTTTAACTTGATTTTTAACTTGGTGGCATTATTGCCAAGCAAGGTCATTATAGACTGGAAAAGAGTTACGCCTTGGTGTTGTATCAATGTGCCTATTTGATTTTGTATTTGATTAAAATTATTTGGGATTATTTGCTAATAGTTTGGAAAAGGGAGGTGGGAAAACAGTCAGAAAACCATTCTGTTGGGAGGAAATGAAGACTGCAAGCAAGTTTCCAGTGGCCCTTGGTGAACCTCATTCTACCCAAACCCTGTTCAGCAGCTGGCACTGCTCTATCTTTGAAGTCAATTTTCAGTCTACAACACTGAATGAGTAAAATAAAACACTCAGCTTCCCTCAACCCAGGGCCTCATTCTAACCTTGCCACACCCACCTCTGCTTGAAGAAAGAAGAGGGACCTTTTGGTTTTGGGGGGGGTGGTTACAACAAAGGTGGATTGAGAAGGACAGCGTGAGGAGGCCTTCCCTTCCTGGTGAACCCTGAAGATATGCCTGGGTGCCACCAGGTTCCACTTCCCTCTGTGTCATCTTTGAGCTCTTCATGATTACAGACAGGCCCTAATAGGGTCCACCCCAGCTCTCCCCACAGGCACCTTCCCTACAGCAGCCTCCAGGAAGGATCCTGAAGAGGTGCAGGAGAGGGACTGAGCAGCACAGGGATGCAGAAGAGGAGGCAATGGGTCCAGGGCAGGAAGGCCTCATGACTGCCGAGAGAGGCGGAGGACCCAGGCCATATTGACCGTGACCATAAGTCATTGTGCAGCTTTCCCAGTAATCTCACCCCATTCTCATTTTGTTGCCTCCATTTCTAGATTAGGCAATTAGTCTTTAACCAGTCAGCCTTTGATGTGTTTGACGGGTCATTGCAACTCTCTAGGTCACAGTTTCTTCATCTGACACTAAATGGCTCTAGTCAAGCTATAGTTTCTATTCCACAAGGAATATTCCAGGAGGCTGAGATGTTCATGGGGACTACATGGTACCATCATTTCCACTGCACTTTGCATAGCTCTAGAAACACTGTCCTTTGAGCCTGTGGCATCTCCCTCTGCCTCACAGGGGTTTCTCATAACGTCTTCTCAAAGTGAGCCTCTTCTGAGGCCAAGATGGTAGCTGCCATGTCCTGGATACTCGATGTCAATTCATCATTCCACAAGTTCTTGTTCTCTCTCTCTCTCTCTCTCTCTCTCTCTCTCTCTCTGGGAAAGAAATTCAAACTCTTTGGCTTTGAGGAAGGGGAGAGCAGACAAAAAGAGAAAGAAAGGTGACTGTGACAACAAGAAATGTTCACAAAACTTGTCAGATTTTGAAAAAGCAATTTGAATATGTGTGGCTAAAATAAATGTAAAGGCTGGTAATATTTAGATCCTGTCAGACCTATTTGGGGCTGGAGCGATGGGGGAAGAAATAATTAACACAACAGTGTAATCTTCCTGTAATTTTTCTGATCATTCCCTAGCTTCCAAAGGCAGGTGTGTAGACATGTACAAGTTGTAGTCTCAGGAATTACTGGCTTGATTAATCACCTGGCCGATGGGGACCTTCAGTTACCCTGATATCCATGGGAGCCAGGCCTTGCAGTCAGGGTTAACTCAGCATTATATGTGTGCATTTTGCTTCAATCTTATATGGACAGCAGGATGCTGATTTTTAATACAGATCTTTTATGATGAGTTTGAGGATGGCAGAGTGACTTTTATGAAGACAAACTTGGTTACTTGTATGTAATTCATTGAGACTTTTAAGATGTAGAAATGTGATTGCCTGCCTAGAGTGAGACTTTTTTTTTATTGTCCATCCAAGTTTGTTTAGGAAATTCTCCAACATCAGATAATATCATGGTACGATAAGAAGAGGGTGTGTTGATGTGACCTTGTGGTGAGGCTGGCTGGGGTTTGAGGGCCTCTTCCCTCAAACTTGACATGGCTAAAGGGCATTTAATTACTCCATGTCAAGGTGGTGTGATCCAGTGCTGTGTGGAAGGGATGAGCAGCCCCATAAGCACAGTGCACTGAAGAGGAAGACAACGGTGTTTTCCTCTTTCAGGAAGCCCAGAAGCCCCGTGTCCACACAGCACAAGGCAAGTCAGACTCCTCCCACACCACAGAGGTAGGATGCAGGAGGACAGATGTAAATTGGCAAATCCAAGACCATCAATCAGACATAGTGTCATGATGCAAGCTGTGGGCAGACTTTCCAGGGTCCATATGGCAACCAAACACTATAGAAATTCTTAGTCAAGGAAGACGGCTTAGAGAAGACATATTCCTAAGGTTTGGCCCCTCTATTTTCTTTAATTTTGTTTTTATCTTTTTTCAAAAAGATATGTAGACCAGGCTGACCTCAAACTCATAACCCTACTGCCTCAGCCTCTTAAATGTTGGGATTGCAGGTGTGTGCACCACACCTGGTTCCCTCTCCCTAATAAAATGTCAACTACTATTAATCAGATTAAAAACTCTCACTGTTTCCCAGGCACTGTGTTCAAGGTTTTGCATGCATGACCACATTTAATCCATCCAGGGGAGGGGGAACCAAGGTAAGTGGAAGTTAAGTTGCTTGCTTGAGGTTGAACATTAACACTTTGCTGATCTGGTCCCATAATGCCCAGTAGGAGCCTGGCTATCTGTCTGCTTCAAACTCACCAGGTCTATAGTCAAAGTCGCCATTTTTCCTCTCAGACTGACAACTTCCCATGACATCCTTGTGGTTCATGGTAACAGTCATTTCCCCATCATCACCTCAACTCAGGCCCTTTCCAAAATCTGGATTATGCAATTGCTTACTTATCAGTCTCCCTGACACAGCTTCTTTCCCTAAGCCGGGTGTACATGACTTAATGTGTGTGGCTACCTCCGGCTCCTAGCCCACAGTCACCATGGCCAGCCAGTGTGGGGTGATAGAAGAGCTATAGGATTTAACACCAGACAGCCTTGGGTCTGACTTTCAGCCCTGCCTCTTGTTCTCAGGACACTTCTGATTACACTGACAGATGCAAAGCATCTAATGCAGGCCTCGGCCCTTGGTGATTAGTTCTTCATAAAACCATCAGTTTGCATCCTTCCCAAAGCTCTCGCTGCCCTGAAATAAATTTTACACTGGGAACTGCATTATTCTTCCTTCCTACAAATACAAGATTTCACCTCAAACTCGTGACCCTCCTGCCTCAGCCTTCTGAGGACTAGGATTACAGCGCTAAGCCTCCACACCAGCTCAGCAGTAGTCTAAGTTTTTGTGTGTGTGAAAGCCAGGGCCTGGTGCATGCTAGGCGAGGGCCCTGCCACTAAGCCACATTCCTCTACAATGTGTTTCCCACCTACTTTTCTTTCTAACTACCACTCACCTGTACAAAGCCCCTCTTCCAGCTAAACTCTACTTGGTCTTTCATTTTTCATCCTAAACCTTTGGCACATACATTTTCCCATGTGATCTGTTTCACCCACCAATCAGAAACTTACCCATCCTTTGAGGCTAGTGAGAGTTCACCTCCTTCATTTCTGCTCCTGGACTTCTCTGGCTAGGGGAACTTTCTTTCCCTCCTCAGACGTCATAGGACACGTCTGAATACACCATTTAGGCCTTAGTTATTACTATATTGTGACTGTGATATTTTCTCTTCATTGCTGTCTTAGCTCTCTAAGTATTTTATAAGCATTCTGAGGGAAGAGCCCAGGCCACCATCTTTCTCTTTTCATATTGTCTTCCCTGATTGCTTACACTGAATTAGTGCCCACCAAACATCTGTGCTTAAAAACCTCATCATGCTCTACATGAAACCTATCAAGTGCCCTGTGTCCAGGTATGCCTCTCTCCCCTCTGCCATACTTGGTCTGCGTTCAGTTCCTTGGTTCCCGAGCTTTCCTTGGGGCAGGATTATGTCTGCCGCTCACTTGGTGCATCACACAGACAGATGTTTAAATAAATGATGGGGTTGATGATGACAGCTTCCACTAGAAGTTTAAAAATGATGAGCCATTACTGTCCTGGTTCTCATCTCCCAAACAGCATCTTTATAATCACGCCAGACTCTTGGTAATGAATTTCTTCCAAGCCCTAAGCAGTGCATGGGAATTAATCACTCTGTTCCCCTCCAGGTTCCATGGGCTCTGCTGGAAGTTCAGAAACAGTGTCTGGAATTCTGCCTTCTGCTGTCCCTGATCGCCCCCACCAGATTGTAAGTAAAGGGCCAAGATGGCAGCTGCAGGGTCACCCTGTCTTGTAGCAGGCTTAGCTTGGCTGTTTGCCTGTGGCTGTCTTTGTGGCCAAACATAGCCAGTTCTCTCCTGTCCTGGAATTGTATGCTAGCCCCCTTGAGCACAGATGGCCAGGTGACCATTGTGCTCAGCAAGGGATGGTCAGAGTGGTGAGTGCCATCTTCAGGCTGAAGCACCTGATTGCTGGGTTGAACCTATCCTCAGCTCTCTCTTCCTTCTGGCCATGGACAACTTGGGACACCAAGTTGACACCAAGAGATAGAGCTCTCTTCCCTACCACAGAGAGGCACATCAAAAGAGCAAGAAATACGCCTTTGTTGTCCTAGCTACTGAGATTTGAGGATCACTTATTATTTCAGTATAACCTGACCTATGTCCTCTGAGAGCCTCTGAAATGTTTATTGAAGGGAGTGAGAAAGGAATTTGTGTTGCAATGCAGCAGAGTGTTTGCTTTAAAGTCTTTTATGATAGTAAGTGACTAATATCAAGGAAGCTATTTGCTGCAATGCTTCCTCCTTTTAAGAGCTGGAATTAAAATAGCAGGCCACGGATGGATATGGTGGTATATGCCTGTGATCCTAGTTACCGTGGAGGGAGAGATAGGAAGCTCATGGTTCAAGGCCAGCCCAGGGAAAAAGTTTGTGTAATCCAAAGAATAAACCAGGCATTGTGATTCACACCTATAATCCTAGCTTTGTGGGAGACAGAGATAAGACTGCAACCCAAGGCCAATCCTGAACAAAAGGATGAGATGGTATCTGAAAAATAACTAAAGCAAAAAGGACTGGAGGTGTGGCTCAGGTAGTAAAGAACTTGCCTAGCAAATGTAAAGCCCTGAGTTCAAACCCTAATACCATTACCACAAAAAAAAAACCAATAAGCAAAAAGAAACACAGAGTCAAATAATTAGACAAGGCAACAACTAGACTTGGAGTAATAAAAATTAAATAATAATTTATGCAAACTGTTGTCATTTAGTGAGTACTTAGGCTATCCTAGGCACCATATGAAAGGCTTTGTGTTATTACCCTGTTTAGTCCTCACAATGACTTAGTTGAGGCAGATACTCAGGAACTGGCTTATGGACACACAGGTAGTGAAGGACAAGACCCTGCCCTGAGGAGTCAAGAAGGGTTTCCATTCTTACTGAAAGTCCCCAGAATGTCCCTCTGGCAAAATCTGGAGAACATGAAGTCAAGCAATGAGGTTGATGGAAGGCTGAGGACTCTTGAATCGCTCAGGTGTAATTATGGTGTGGATAAATTTACAGGGTAAGCTGTCTGCAGCAAACCCTGCTTTCATGTCCTTCTGATTCCTACACATGTTCTAGCTGAGATGTGAAGGACAAGTAAAGGTTGTCAAGGGGAAAGTCGGGGAGAAGGGGGTGGAGGCCAGCATCAGGATAAAGACACACACCAGGGCAGGGACGTGTGCACACAAATATTTACAGGCCACTTGAGCTTGGGGCCACTTGAGTGAGAGATTGAAACAAGAGCCAAATGTGGAGTCTGTACTTCCTATGGTAACAGGAACTATTAGATCACAATGAATAAAGTTTGTTGAGTGTATATGTTGTGCTGGACTTTGCTCTAAGCGTTTCGCAAGTATTTGCTATTTATCCTTGCAAAAATCTTGTGAGACAGGCACTATTACTTATTTGTCTTTTCTTGATGAGGAAACTAAGACACAGGAAGGTTAAGTTATTTTCCCAAGGTGATACAGCTAAGAAATGATGAAAGTAGAAATTGAACTTAGACTTTTTTGGGGGGAGGGGTGGGACTGGGGTTTGAACTCAGGGCTTCAAGCTTGCAAAGCAGGCATGCTACCTGCTTCAGCCATATCTCCAGTCTGTTTTGCTCTAGTTATTTTGGAGATGCAGGGGTCTCTCAAGCTACTTGCCCTAGCTGGCCTTGAACCTCAATCCTCCCAATCTCAACTTCCCAAGTAGCTAGGATTATAGGCGTGAGCCACTGGTGCCCGGTGAACTTAGACTTTTGTAACACAGACTCTCTGTGATTCCGGCAGACTCCCTGGCAGTAGTGTCTCCTGGAGGAAGCAGAACTTGAAGGATGTAATGGAGGAGGCCATGCCCTGAACACATGGAATGGCACGGCAGCTGAGGAACAGCGTATGCAAAGACACGTGCTATTAAAATATAGGAGCCTCCCAAGCAGTCAGATGCAATTCAAGCAAAAGCATGCAGTTCACGGGAGATGAAGAGAGTGTGAGGCAATGGATTTCCAAGGGACTTGCTTGCTGAGACATTTTGTCTTTTCTCCTGGGTACACTGGGAGCCATCAAAAGTTAAAGCAGAGAGGGGACAGAGATCTGACTTCTTCAGAGGAGATATATTTGGATATAAAGGTGTTTGAAATGGCTATTTCTGCTCACCCACCTTTTTTAATCTCCCTGGGAAACCAGAAGGGCCAGATAGGCGCTGTCAGCAGATCTCAATGAGGCCTATCACAGGATTGCTGGCCATTTTTGATAGTTTCTTAATCTTCGGGGGAATCTGAACAGCCTTTGTCTTTGTCACTCACCGTGTTTCTAATCCCCACTCTGGGGCCCTGCTTCCGTGCTTGCCTCTAATCTTTTGAAAGATTTATGGCCCCAGCACTTCTGCATGTGATGAAGTCAACTGATGTCAGTTACCATAGACGGAGGCTGGCGGAGAGATAGTCAGTTACAGTTGGGGACATGTGACACATCTGATGGAAACATTTTTCTGGAGAAAAAACTTGGCATTTCAGCTCCATGTGAGGGCCCATGGGGGGAGAAGAGAGGAAGAGATGCCAGTTTGCTAATGGGAACCCACAGCCTCCAGCTCCCTCTCTGCAGGGAACCGAAAGGCACGTTGGAGGGACTGTTTGCGTTGAGCCACGTCTCAGAGGCATCGGTGGAAATACAATCTCTAAATATTGAAGGCAAAACTGGAGACACAGAGATCACTTTGTTTTTATTTGCTCCAAGCCACCCCCACTCTAACGGATGAAATATGCATGAGGCAGGAAGCATCTGTGGCATGCACAGTGTGTCCTACCAAAGCATCAGGCCCCATCCTAAGGCTGGGAGAACTGGGTGACTCATGACCAGATGCAGAGAGCAGCAACACTGCTTTTCATTTGGGCTTTTCCAGTTCCACACACTTTGTCCCCAGGTGTACTCACCTGTGTTCATTTTAATCTTGGATCTTTCTGTTCCTTAAGATTGGACTGGTAGTATCTTTAGAAGGGGACTTGCTAAGTGACAAGAGTGACAGGCAGGGTGGGGAGGATGGGCCAATGTGGTGGTGCAAGTTCTTTTCAGCAGGTGACTGTAGTGTCTCAAAGAAGAGGTGTCTCTCTGGCTTGTACAAAGCACCATTTGGCTACCATGGGGCTGGGGTATTTCACACTCCATTAGGAATTTATGGTTTCTGTTTCTGCTAGACTAGGACCAGAGTGGAGATGGAAGCTGGCTGTGGGAGGATGGCTGGTAGGTGTGAGAGAGGGGGATTAAGTGTGGGATGCACAGAGCAGGGAGGTGAGACCATGTACCCAAAGTACTGAGGAGTCTGGGTGGAGTTGCCCCATCTTCTGAACACCCCCTGCATTGCCTCCTGCCCCAGTCCTCATCCAACACACAAGAGTCCATCTGCTGGGCTGCTCTTCTCCGAAGCTCTGTGGCATCATACCTCTCATGATCCTTGGTACCCTCCGCCATGCTGAAGACGTTCTTCTCCAACATCCTCCACTGGCTCCAGGGAGATGGGTAGCCTGGCTCCCCTGTACTATACTCGACACAGCTCCCTACCCATGCGACAGGGTGTGCTTTTCCACTTCCTACTTGTCAAAGCCCACACTGGTATGTGACTCTCAGAGAGCAGCTGGCTTCTGAATTCAGCGAGCAGTGAGCAGAAGCCTGGGCGAGGGAGAAAACAGGGAAAAAAGAAAAAGAAGACAGCTTGCTTCTTTGTAGCGCTGCCTAAGATCAAGGCACTGGAAAACTTGTTCAGATGTATCTCCAAGTATGGCCCTGCCCCAAGCCTCTGAAGCCAAGCATCTCCCTACGAAGTCAGAGATAAAGACGGATAACGAAAAAGGTGCTAGATGGAAAAGTGCCACCGACCTTTCCCCCCCAAAAAAAACAACAAAAGAAGGGATGGTGCAATCCCGTCTCCTCCTCACACACACACACACAAAAACAGCGGACTCATTAATTTTCTGGGGTGGGCTAAACTTGAACTCTTTTCCGTTGTCCATAGGCATGATTTTGAAAAAAGTGTTTTCTGCTAGGTGCCAGTGGCTCACACCGATAATCCTAGCTACTCAGGAGGCAAAGGTCAGGAGGACTGGGGTTCAAAGTCAGCCTGGCAAATAGTTTGTGAGACCCTATCTCAAAAAAATCCATCACAAAAAAGAGCTGGTGAGGTGGCTCAAGGTGTAGGCCTTGAGTTCAAACTCCAGTACAGTCAAAAAAAACCGTTTTCTTCTTATACTCAAACACATGGCCTTGTGGTTTAGATGGTTGACATAAGCCAGGAACTGCTGAGTTAGTCTTACAGTGGGTATCACCATTTTGCATAAATGTCCTGGCCTCAGGATTGGTCTGGAACTTATGATAAGGCCAGAGGACTTTATGTGCTGAGCTGCTGAGAAAGCACAGGTAAGGGTAGAAGAAACTCATACCACCTCCAACTGGCAACATGCCAAGTTAGCCCTGTGTTGTACTGTAGTCTTGGATAAAACATTTTTAATGATCAACATGTCTACGTTCAAAACTGAGTAGAATCTGACACAAGGGTTAAGACAGCAAAAAAGACAGTTATAATATGAAAGCAGATATGCCAAATCTTTTCTCCCATTTTAGTTACTAGTCAGACATCTGCAGGCTCCAGAGAAGGGTCAGTGTTTTCAGCCAAAGTAGACTTCAAATTCCTGCAAAGTGGGCTGGAGACATGGCTCAAATGGTAGAGCACCTAGCAAGCATGAGTCCCTGAGTTCAAACCCCAGTACAGAGGGAAGAAGAAGAGGAATCCTGCAAAATAACCTAAGAAAACTGTTACCATAACCCCCATAGCAGAGGTGTTATCTACAGCAAGGAAACTAAGAATGTCTTGCCCAGCTATGTGATCTCCAACACTAGTGATTTTTAAGTCAACTGGGAACTAATGAAGATAGAGGTTTGTATGTCTTTTGTTTTATTTTTCTCTCAGTAACACCAAGGGTGGAAGATTTATTATGAGGGGAATGTGATTCTACCTTGAGAGATTCTTTGATATCTTGGTTGATTCTGGGAGGTTATCAAGGGCATTTTGTAGGACAGGCTTTTCCCCCATACAACTTTCCCATGTTATTTGTTGGTCATTTGTGTAACCCTCATGACTCCATCAGTTTCAGCTTCTACTACACTAAGGGGCTCCTAGTCTACAAATTTTCTGTCCTAGAGACCTTAATCAGGTATGACGATGATGTTGAAAGCATCCTTTTCATGGGGAGGAGGTTAAGGGTCCAGAGTTTTAAATAAATTTTGTCCCCTTCCAGTAGTCTCTGCCTGCTTTCTTAGGACAGAAGTAGAGGGCGGAAGAAGAAAAGCTGCTAAACAGCTGGCTTGGGAAACAGAGGGAATCAGGAGCCAAGGAATGTGAAACCTCTAGAAACTGGATAAGGCAAGGAAGAGGAGGCTTCCAGGTCTGTGACCTCAAGCTGCTCATGAGCAGAACCTCAGTTTGCATCTGAGTGCAAGGACATGTTCACCCTGTGCAGAAGCTGGGTCATCTGGGATCCTGGTACCCTTGCCTCCGTCAGTGAGTGCATTCACTGTGGCTGCCACACTGCTGGCTCCCACTGTTCATGTGAATGGGGGCAGAGAAGGGGATCCCCTTGGCAGGCAGGCCCCTCCTTTTCTGAGTAATTCTAGCAGAGCCTCCTGCTTCCCTGAGGTTTGGGGGGGATGCTATCATGGGGTGAGTGTATTTTGAATGGAAATAAGTTGACCAGAGGAAAAACTATGAAAGAAGTGGGCACCATATAATAGGTGAAATGAGCACCTTATCAAACATAATAGAACTTCTGTGGAGAGGTGTGGTCAATTTCTCCTCCTGTGGGTTCCACCACGTGCGTGTTTATTTTCTCATTTACTGAACTTCTGGTGCTCGGCCATGTGCATGTTTTTGTTTTCCTTTCTTCTGTATTTTTGGTACATCTCTGTGATTCCCACTAGAGAGGGCTGAGGTCTTTGGATTGTTCTGCAAGATGAAGAAGACAGAGAGCTGGGGTCCTGATCACCTGGGAAGTAGGAAAGAAGACTGGGAGCTCAGAGCCATTCTTGTGAGTATCCATCACCATCACAGCCCATCACAGCCAGACTTGCCAACTCTGTTGCCCACGAGGATCAACACAGAGGTGTGAGGGCCTCGCTCCTGGGTAAAGGACTTTCAGTTGGTTCCCAAGGGCCTCAATGAGTGCTCAGGGTAAAGGCCGTACCCTCAGGAGAAAAATGGTGGGAAGACAGCACGCACTTGGCTGATGAGAATGAGACAGCAACAGCCACTGTTTGAAGTGCCATTAGTGCTCTGTGGATGCCAGACAGGAGGACAAGCCCTTGTGGAGTCTTCATCCCGTGGAAGAGACCAGAGACAGAGGAGTGTGTGGGGCTTCCTTAAAGAGAGGAGAGCAGCTTGCACCATTGATCTGGGGCTCCCTCCCATGGAGGCTGTCTGCAGCCCCTGCCTGGTTATTAGGCTGCCACTGCCACTGCCTGGACAGTCAAAGGGGCTTGGAGCTGGGGAGCACTGGCCTGTGGATGGATGGGGCATGCCTAGGAGCCCAGCTCCCACAGGGGTGCCAGCTGCTGACTCTCCTGATGTGCCAAGTGCCATCTCCTCCATCCTGGCTGGACCAGTAGTTAGAGGATTTCCATTAACCTCCAGGCTTTCCCTGCCTCAAGCTGCTAGTTGCTTTCATGCAGCTCCAACTGCCTCGCTCTGACCTTGAGTGCAGCACCCAGCTTCTTCTGACCCAGCTGGAGGACCTAGAGCCCATCGAGAGTGAGCCTGAGGGTGGGGAGCCTGGGGCAGGAACATAGAGCATTTGGGGAAAGGTCAGTGCTGGATCCCACCACGAGGAGGCTCCACAGCTGGTATTGGGTCAGGAACAAGGACAAATCTAAGACTCCATAGGGGATGAACTGCAATGTAGGAAGGGGTCCTGTTGTGGGTCGGTGTCTTGGGCTTCTCTGGCAGGCAGGGTTCTTCTCTGTCTTTAGAAAAACTCAGGGTACTGCAGCCATGTGGGGATCTTGTCACCTGCAGCTCTAAGACCAATTCCAGTGCTAGCTCTAGAACCAACCCCAGAGCTGGAACCAGCTCTAGAGCCTGCCATTTCCAGCATCTGCTCCAGAGCTGGAGCCATCTCTCTCCCAGTCTCTGCAGCTTGAACCATCTCTGACACTGGGGCCATCAGGAGAGTCTTCCTGTCCTTTGCTTGTGAGCTGAACAAGAAGAAGCCTCACCTCTTGCCATTCCCTCCTAACCTAGTGGCAGAGCAGTTCACACTGATGGGTTTGGTGAGTTGCTGGGCAGGGAAAAGACAGGTTTCTTTCTGGACTCTGCTGCCCAGACCCCATGTTCTCATCCAAACAGCTCCACTGTTGCAAACTGTGACCAGGTCAAGTTTCTTAAACCCAAAGCATCAAGTCCCTCCTTAGACAGTGGAGATGAGACCCCACTCCCCTCCCAGGGACTGTGAAAATTCAGGGATTGAGACAGAGGTGCCGCCAGGCCCATGGGTCATCCTCATCTGCCAGAAGACCTCTCCAGCCTCAGCACATTGGGCGCCTGATGTATACCAGAGCTCAGGCAGACACAAGACAGGTACCTAGTTGTAGGAAATGTGCTTGTGAACCAGGAGACAGATATGAGATATGGGGGAAGGCAGAAGGTGTGGCCTTTAACCTGCAGGTGTGGCCCACTTTCTGGTGCGTGGACTGAGACTGGGTAAGGAAAATACTGCTCTCCCTTTCCCATAATTTTCTTATAGGCCACTCCTGTGCTGGGAGCCTTCAGTGGTCAGAGAACAAAGCCCAGAGATCCCCATAAGGTTCAAGCTATGCTCTCAGCTTTCTGAGCTGCAGCCCCTACCACAGGGCTCCACCTTGGCCTTGGGGCTGTGGTCTGTTGCAGAGCCAGGTGACACTAACCCCCCTCCTCAGGAAGTACTCAAGAAAATGGTTCCCCTGGTGGTGTGGTTCAACTGGTAAGAGAGCCTGTCTAGCAAGCATGAGGCCCTGAGTTCAAACCCCAGTGTCTCCCCAGAAAAAGAATTTTATAAGAAAATGGTCCCTAACTGGACTCCATCTGGCTCCAGTGTGACCAAAAGGGCAAGGAGCACCTGGAACCCACCATCAGTGCCACTGTCACCAGGTGCAACAACACAACCACCTGCATCATCACCACCTGCCCCAGGGACCACAGCATGAAGGCCCCAGACAGAACGTATGTGATCACTGATGGCCGAGGTATACTGCAGGAGGAGCCCAGGGATCCCCTCTTCACCTTCCTCCATTGTCAGGTTATGGACTGTGGTGGGAGTCCCTGCCTGAGCCCATGGCTCCTCCTTCTGAGATCCATGCTATACCCAAGCACTCCTAACCCACTGCCTTGGGTGATCACCCCTTCCTGACACTCTGCCCTTAGGATGTGCTGAGATCCTGCTCTCAGTAGCCCTGGAGTCCCTGGTGTGACCAGGGGTCACATCATGCATCATGAGGAGGGGCTCAGCCCTTGAGCTCAAGCAGGAGCATGTAAGCTGATACAGTCCTCCTCCAGGAGTACAGAGTACTAAAGAACTTCTCCTACACCATCCTCTCTGCTCTGTAAAGCAACGCCATCTACCACCTGAAGAGTACATGAGAGGAGATCTCCAGGTGAGGTTGTCTGTACAGGAACTCTAGGTACACAAGGACTGGCATTACCTCTAAGTGAGCTCTAGTCAAGAACTCCAAGGAAGGAGAGCTGTTGGGCACGACTCAATCTGCAGGGAGCCTGGTCGGTAAATCTGTGGCAGGGCTCAGCTACCTTGTCTGCCAGAATCTGGGTGGAGCTGCATAGAAGGCTACCATTTATAGCCACAGAACTTGGTCCTGTTGAAATCAAAACAGAGCTGCACAATGGAAATGGGGTAGCGCCCCTGTTGTCCCAGCAGGAAGGCCCTACTCCAAGCCTGTGAGTCCTTAGGGTTCTGCAGAACCATTAGCAGCCCTCTTGTCCAAGTAGTTTGGAGTCTTGGTTCTAAAAGAAAATGGATTCATGGTCATGCCCCTCCCTCACCTTCCCACTGTCACCTCTCTGCCCTTCCTGCAGGGATAGCTTTTGGATATCCCAGAAGCGGTCAAAGACTTTCTGTCATGAGAACAACTGCCCTCTCAGCAGAGAGCTCATCAGGTAAGGGAGAGAGGGCAGGTGGGCAGAAGCAAAGAGGTACATTGCTTCCTCACCGAAAGTGTTTTTGAAATATTCTAGCAGTGGGGGGGGGGGTGAAGGTGGCCCAAACAATGTATACACATGTAAGTAAATATAAAAATGATAACAATTTAAAAAGTAAAAGAAAAATTCCAGTCCTGTCTCATTGGGTTGGGGGCAGTTTGGGGAACAGGAGGCCCCTGGTAATCAAATGCAGTGGAGGCACCCAAGGTGTTCCAGTAAGCCGATGAGCTGGCAGGATTAGGGGTCTCTTGCCAGGGTTTAGCATCAACCGAACTGCTATAGTTGGAAGATGATGTAGCTGCCTTCCTCAAACCAGCCCAGACTGTCCCTACGAAGCCAGGTCCCTGCTACCCTTCTGTGTGTGGATGCTGCACATCCCAGGCCTGCTCAGAAATGGGATACGCAGGAGCCGGCATGCAACTCTGCATTCTGCAAAGACTCCTGATGATCACAGAGAACTGGCAGAAGGCTACCACACATCTTGGAGCTGTGGCAGTCAGGTGCTTAGCAGTATCAGGGACTGATGAACTCACTGGGGGTCTTTGCTGACCCACTCCAGCAGGAGATGGACCTTGGAGAACTCCGTGTCCCAAGTGAACAAAGGCAGGGATGTTGGGACAGGGAATATCAGAAGTGCCTGAGACCCCTGGGGAGGTGAGGGGGAGAGCAGGCTGGAACCCAAGACATTTTGCTCCTCTCCCTTTGTGATTCAGCTTGGCTAGGGTCCCTGACACACACCAAGGGGCTAGAGGATAGGACCTTGTCAGTGGCCAGATGGGGGGCAAAGACCTGCTCCCTCTAGTCCCTGCAGAGCCCTGGGCAAGTCGTGACCCTTCTCTTGGCATCATTTTTCATCTCGCAAATGGAGGAATGGAAAGCCCAGGGTGCTGAGGCAATGAGGTTCAAGGGAGAAAAGGAATGTGCTGGAGTTCTGAGCAGGGCGTGGCCTCACAAATGAGTCAGGACAGCACCAATGGCAGGAAGGAGACATTGACCCTTTCTGCATCCATGAGGAAGGTGTATTCTCATCTACACTTTGCAGATAGGAAATTGAGGAAGAGAGGCCAGTCTGTCAGTGTGACCAGCCAGGATAAAACCCCAGCCATCATCCTGAAGGCCATGGACAAACACAATTTGGATGACAACCCAGAGGACTATAAGCTGGCGCAGATCATCTTTGAGGATCACAGAGAGCTGGAGAATCAGGCGGCCAATGCAATGGCAGATGAGCAGGGTCCAGTGCACTTGACCCCAGAAAACATGGCAGCAGTGTAAGGGGGTGGGGAGAGAAAAAACAAACATCAGATATATGTGAACCACAACCCAGACAATCAGCGGTGACACCCACCACTCCTAGAAATTGTATCATAAACCCTCTTGCATATTTTTGAGCCGTTTTAGTTGTGTGGGTGGTATGGGTGTGACCCCTATCTTGCAGAAAATGAATACTAAGGCCTAGAGAGGCTAAAGAACTAGAATCAGAGACAACAATGTCAGCAGTAACAAGAGTCCAGTCTAAGATTGGCTGACACCAAACACTAGGCCAGAGGAGACTGGTGGAAAATAGAAGCCCAAAGAAAAAACTTGCTAGGTGCCTGGAACCCACCTGAAACCCAGCATAGGAGGCCTGGGCAAGACCTACTCTTTTCTGGTCCTTGGAACTCTTGTCCTTAGTAAGTTATCAGTCAGGGGAGGTGGTCTGTATTCTAGAAAGCCTGCTCTGCCTAAAATCCTGATGAGTGAGGGCAGGATGGAAAGACCTGTTGCCAGCTCCAGGCTGAGCTAGACGAGCTGGAGTCCAAGTCCCTCTCTGAGTAAGAGTCATTGGGTTTCATTAAGGGCCAGCATAGTCTATGCTCAAGCAAGAGTCTCTAGGAGGGTTTCTTGGAGGTCCTGAAGCAAAAGTAGAGGGATCTCAGATCATGGTTCAGACTTGGCTTATAGGAGGTTCTCCAGTGGTGGGGGTGTCCCAGTCCCTGTGAACACTGCTGAGCACCCCTCTCCCAGTCTCTTACCAGAGTTGATGATCCCTCAAAATGCCAATGTATTCTATGCCATAAATCTACCAGCAATTCTGACTTTTGTCTTGAAGAAACAGGGTAAAAGTCAAGCATGAAGTCAGCTCCACCCTCTCTTGCACAAAGCAGAGGGGAGTCAAGATTTCCAGGAGCACCTTCTAAATACATCTGCCCATGGTGGGCTGACTGGAGGCTAATAAACACTTATAGACTAGAGTGGCCTAGGACTCACAGGTACCTTCTGCCTACCTGACAACCCCGGTAGCCCAAGCTAACCCCAAACTCCAGTTTCTCCTCAAACCTTCCCTGAAGCCAGGATTGACACTTGCTGTTGGATAGCCTAAGGTTCCTTCAGCTTTCTGGAATCAGAGGACTGGCTGACTTTTGCCAAGGAGCACTGCTAAGAGCATGGTGTTCTACCCACCCCCAGGCTCTGCCCTCCATATTTTGCCCTGACACCTTTCCAAGTACAGGTCACTGCCACCTTTGTGTCCAGGAACCCATTATGTCCACAGATATTGGCTTATGACCTTCTTGGAGGTCCTAGCACCTCCTCCCACCACAATAGCCTTTCTCAGGCTGCACCATAGATTCTACCAATAGGGTTGACCAAAAGTGAGGCAGTCTTGCTCACACAAATCCCAGTTGTCCCCCAGAGTGAAGAGAGAAGCCTTGTCACAGACCACACTCTTTATCCTGTGAGTGAGGACCAGCCCACTGGGTGAAATCTCATGCTACTGAAAGTTCCACGCACCACTGTATCCTAGGCTAAATGAAATCACGAGATGAGGGTTGGAGGGGAGGACTTGGAGGGAGGTGGAGCAAATGAATATTTGTATAAAAGGCAAAAAGAAAAATGTTTACTGATTTGATTGGGGTGTGGCAATATTTATTTGTTTTAAATAGGAAATGATAGACTTGAATATTAATATTATATTAAAATCCTGTTTCTCCTATAGCCTAGTCATTTTCATTTTGTTCTTTCATTTCCTGTGTTAATAATGAGATAGAGACTCTCATGTTTCTTGTTGAAATAAGAAACCTTGCAGATTTCTCAGCTTATTTTATTCAGAAGTAAGAAAAGCCAGTCACCCTTCTTCTAAAGCATCCTGAACACACATTCATCTTGTGCAGATCAAGTATTCATTTCAGTATCACTAAACTGGTGATGTACTGTGTCAGCCCTTCAAAACTCCTGGGACTAGAGGTTGGATGTGCTATCACAGAGCATGGAACAAACTCTGAAATTTGGGTGTCTTTAAAAATAACATTTGCCATGGAGTGGGGTATTTTGGGCACTGAATTAAAATAATTTCAGCCCTAAAACTCTCTACCTAGAAAAACTATCTTTCAAAATTGACAAAGCAATAAAAATTTTCCATGACAAACAGAAACTAAAACAGTATATGACCACCAAGTCACTACTACAGAAGATTCTACAAGGAATTCTGCACACAGAAGATGAAAGCAAACTAAACCATGAGAGGACAGGAAGTATTAAACCACAGGAGAAGAAAAAACAAGGAATCAGAGAGTAGCATTGGTTCAGCTGCACACAATCAAATCCTTAAACAACAAAAACAACTAAATGGCAGAAATCACCACATACCAATCAATATTAACACTGAATGTCAATGGACTCAACTCCCCCATCAAAAGACACCCTTTGGCAAACTGGATTAAAAAGGAAGAGCTGACAATCTGTTGTTTACTAGAGACCCATCTCATAAACACTGGCTTAGGGTGAAAGGCTGGAAGATTTACCAAGCCAGCAGTCCCCCAAACAAGCAGGAGTAGCAATTCTTATATCAGACAAAGCAGACTTCAAACTTACATTGGTCAAACAAGACAAAGAAGGAGACTTCAAATAATAAAAGGGACAATACATCAAAAGGAAGTAACAATTAGCAACCTGTATGCATCCAAAGTCAGTGCACACAATTTCATCAAGCATACACTAAAGGACTTAAAAGCACATATAGACTCCAACACAGTGATAGTGGGAGACTTTAATACCTCTCTATCACCAATAGATAGGTCATCCAAACAAAAAATCAACAGAAAAATCCTAGAACTAAATGACACCATAGATCAAATGCACCTAACTGATGTCTACAGCATATTTCATACAACAGCAGCACGATATACAGTCTTCTCAGCAGCCCATGGAACGTTCTCCAAAATAGATCATATCTTAGGGCACAAAGCAAGCCTCAGCAAATATAAGAAAATAGAAATAATCCCCTGCATTCTATCTGATCACAATGCAATAAAACTAGAACTCAACAACAAAAGCAACAGCAGAAAATATGCAAATAATTGGAGGCTGAATAACACATTGCTCAAGGATCAATGAATCATAGAAGAAATAATAGAGGAAATCAAAAGGTTCCTGGAAGTTAATGAAAATTAAAACACCACCTATCAGAACCTATGGGACACAGCAAAGGCAGTCCTAGGAGTAAAGTTTATAGCCATGAATGCATATATTAAAAGGACAGAAAGGTCTCAAATAAGCAGCCTAATGCTACATCTCATATCCCTAGAAAAACAAGAACAAGCAAAACCCAAAACAAGCAGAAAGAGAGAAATAATTAAAATAAGGGCCTAAATTAATTAAATAGAGACCAAAAAAACCATACAAAGAATGAATGAAACAAAAAGCTGGTTCTTTGAAAAAGTAAACAAGATTGACAAGCCCCTGGCAAATCTGACTAAAATGATGAGGGAAAAGACCCAAATTAGCAAAATCAGAAATGAAAAAGGGGAGATACCAACAAACACCAAGGATATCCAGGGAATCATCAGAGACTACTTTGAGAACCTATATTCCAGTAAATTCGAAAGTCTTGAAGAAGTAGACAAATTTCTAGATACTTATGACCATCCAAAACTAAACCAAGAGGATATTAACCACCTAAACAGATCTACAACACATAATGAAATTGAAGCAGCAGTAAAGAGTCTCGTAAAAAAGAAAACTCCAGGAGCTGATGGATTCTCTACTGAATTCTATCAGAGTTTCAAAGAAGAACTAATACCAACATTCCTTAAACTTTTCCATGAAATAGAAAGGGAAGGAACACTACCTAACTCATTTTATGAAGCCAGTATTACACTCATCCCAAAACCAGACAAGGATACCTCCAAAAAAGGAGAACTACAGGCCAATTACCTTAACGAACATAGATGCAAAAATCCTCAAAAAAATAATGGCAAACCAAATCCAACAACATATCAGAAAAGTCATTCACCATGACCAAGTCAGCTTCATCCCAGGGATGCAGGGATGGTTAAACATATTCAAATCAATAAATGTAATGCAGCACATTAATAGAAGCAAAGACAAAAAACACTTGATCATCTCAATAGATGCAGAAAACAGTCTTTTTTTTATTTTTATTTTTTTATTATTCATATGTGCATGCAATGCTTGGGTCATTTCTCCCCCCTGCCCCCACCCCCTCCCTTACCACCCACTCCGCCCCTTCCCTCTCCCCCCCACCCCCTTGCTACCCAGCAGAAACTATTTTGCCCTCATCTCTAATTTTGTTGAAGAGAGTATAAGCAATAATAGGAAGGAACAAGGGTTTTTGCTAGTTGAGATAAGGATAGCTATACAGGGAGTTCACTCCCACTGACTTCCTGTGCATGTATGTTACCTTCTAGGTTAATTCTTTTTGATCTAACCTTTTCTCTAGTTCCTGGTCCCCTTCTCCTATTGGCCTCAGTTGCTTTTAAGGTATCTGCTTTAGTTTCTCTGCGTTAAGGGCAACAAATGCTAGCTAGTTTTTTAGGTGTCTTACCTATCCTCACACCTCCCTTGTGTGCTCTCACTTTTACCATGTGCTCAAAGTCCAATCCCATTGTTGTGTTTGCCCTTGATCTAATGTCCGCATATGAGGGAGAACATATCATTTTTGGTCTTTTGGGCCAGGCTAACCTCACTCAGAATGATGTTCTCCAATTCCATCCATTGACCAGCAAATGATAACATTTCATTCTTCTTCATAGCTGCATAAAACTCCATTGTGTATAGATACCACATTTTCTTGATCCATTTGTCAGTAGTGGGGCATCTTGGATGTTTCCATAACTTGGCTATTGTGAATAGTGCTGCAATAAACATAGGTGTGCAGGTGCCTCTGGAGTAACCTGTGTCACAGTCTTTTGGGTATATCCCCAAGAGTGGTATTGCTGGATCAAATGGTAGATCAATATTTAGCTTTTTAAGTAGCCTCCAAATTTTTTTCCAGAGTGGTTGTACTAGTTTACATTCCCACCAACAGTGTAAGAGGGTTCCTTTTTCCCTGCATCCTCACCAACACCTGCTGTTGGTGGTGTTGCTAATGATGGCTATCCTAACAGGGGTGAGGTGGAATTTTAGTGTGGTTTTAATTTTCATTTCCTTTATTGCTAGAGATGGTGAGCATTTTTTCATGTGTTTTTTAGCCATTTGAATTTCTTCTTTTGAGAAAGTTCTGTTTAGTTCACTTGCCCATTTCTTTATTGGTTCATTAGTTTTGGGAGAATTTAGTTTTTTAAGTTCCCTATATATTCTGGTTATTAGTCCTTTGTCTGATGTGTAGCTGGCAAATATTTTCTCCCACTCTGTGGGTGTTCTCTTCAGTTTAGAGACCATTTCTTTTGATGAACAGAAGCTTTTAGCTTTATGAAGTCCCATTTATCTATGCTATCTCTTAGTTGCTGTGTTGCTGGGGTTTTGTACCAGCAACCTACTAACCTACCTACTAACTCCAGAGTATTTCCTACTCTTTCCTGTATCAACTTTAGAGTTTGGGTCTGATATTAAGATCCTTGATCCATTTTGAGTTAATGTTAGTATAGGGTGATATACATGGATCTAGTTTCAGTTTTTTGCAGACTGCTAACCAGTTTTCCCAGCAGTTTTTGTTGAAGAGGCTGCTATTTCTCCATCATATATTTTTAGCTCCTTTGTCAAAGACAAGTTGGTTATAGTTGTGTGGCTTCATATCTGGGTCCTCTATTCTGTTCCACTGGTCTTCATGTCTGTTTTTGTGCCAGTACCATGCTGTTTTTATTGTTATTGCTTTGTAATATAGTTTGAAGTCAGGTATTGTGATACCTCCAGCATTGTTCTTTTGACTGAGTATTGCCTTGGCTATTAGTGGCCTCTTGTGAGAAAACAGTCTTGATAAGATTCAACACGATTTCATGATAAAAGCTCTAAGAAAATTAGGAATAGAAGGAGTATACCTCAATATTATAAAGGCTGTATACAACAAACCTATAGCCAACATCACATTTAATGGAGAAAAACTGAAACCATTTCCCCTAAAATCAGGAACAAGACAAAGGTGCCCATTCCCCCCACTCCTATTCAACATAGTCCTGGATGGAGTTCCTAGCTAGAGCAATAAAGCAAGAAGAAATAAAGGAATACAAATAGCTAAATAAAGAATCAAAGTATCCCTATTTGCAGACGACATGATCCTATACCTCAATGACCCAAAAACTCCTAGACACCATAAACAGCTTCAGCAATGTGGCAGGATACAAAATCAACTTACAAAAATCAGTAGCCTTTCTATACACCAACAATGAAACAAATTGAGAAAGAATGTATGAAAACAATTCCATTTACAATAGCCTTAAAAAAACAAATACCTAGGAGTAAACTTAACAAAGGATGTAAATGACCTCTACAAGGAAAACTACAAACCAATGAAAAAAGAGATCAAAGACTACAAAAGGTAGAAAGATTTCCCATGATCATGGACTGGCAGAATCAACACAGTAAAAATGGCTATACTACTAAAAGCAATCTACATGTTCAATGCAATTCCCATAAAAACCCCAATGACATTCATTTTATCACAGAGTTTTAAAAATCTACCCTAAAGTTCATTTGGAAGCAGAAAAGACCATGAATAGCCAAGGCAATACTGCACAAAAAGAGCAATGCTGGAGGTATCACAATACCCAACTTCAAACTATACTACAGAGCCATAGAAATAAAAACAGCATGGTACTGGCACAAAAACAAACATGAAGACCAGTGGAACAGAATAGAGGACCTGGATATGAATCCATGTAGCTATGCCCACTTTATTTTTGACAAAGTTACCAAAAACATATGATGGAGAAAAGATAGCCTCTTCAACAAATGTTGCTGGGAAAAGTGGTTATCTGCCTGCAGATAACTGAAACTAGATCCATGCCTATCACCCTGTGAGTTGTAGTATCAACTCAAAGTGGATTAAGGACCTTAATATCAGACCTGAAATCTTTCAGTTAGTACAGGAAAGAGCAGGGAATACTCTGGAAGCAATAGGTATAGGCAAGGACTTCCTCAATAGAACTCTAGCAGCCCAGCAACTAAGAGAAAGGATGGACAAATGGGATTACATGAAATTAAAAAGCTGCTGCACAACAAAAGAAATGGTCTTTAAATTGAAAAGACCACACACACAGTGGGAGAAAAATATTTGCTGGCTATCCATAAGACAAAGGACTGATAACCAGAAACTATAGGGAACTCAAAAAACTAAACTACTTCTGAACTAAACAGAAGTTTTTCAAAGGAATAAGTCCAAATGGCCAAAAAGCACATGAAAAAATGCTCATCATCCCTGGCCATAAAGGAAATGCAAATGCAAACCACACTAAGATTCCACCTCACACCTGTTAGAATAGCTATCATCAAAAACACCACCAACAACAAATGTTGTTGAGAATGTAGGAAAAGGACCTTCATACACTTCCGGTAGGAATGTAAGCTAGTATAACCACTTTGGAAGTAATATGGAGGCTTCTTAAAAAACTAAAATAGATCTGCCATATGATCCAGCAATCTCGCTCCTAGGGACATACCTGAAGGAATGGGATCCAGGTTATTACAAAGGCACCTGCACACCCACATTTATTGCAACACTATCCACAATAGCCAAGCTATGGAAACAGCCAAGATGCCCCACTACTGACAAATGGTTTAAGAAAATACCATTTTGTTCTATTGAGGAAGTCCTTGCCTATACCTATTGCTTCCAGAGTATTCCCTGCTCTTTCCTATACTAACTGAAAGGTTTCAGGTCTGATATTAAGGTCCTTAATCCACTTTGAGTTGATGCTAGTACAGGGTGATAGGCATGGATCTAGTTTCAGTTTTCTGCAGGCAGATAACCACTTTTCCCAGCAACATTTGTTGAAGGGGCTGTCTTTTCTCCATCGTATATAGTATTTATACACAATGGCATTTTATTCAGCCAGAAAGAAAAACAGAATTTTGTCATTCTCAAATAAATGGATGGAATGGAGAACATCATCTTAAGCAAAGTTAGTCAGGATCAGAAAGCCAAAAATCACATATTCTCCCTCATATGCAGATTAGAGACCTAAAACAAATGCAGTAATTTTATTGGACATGGGTCACATACTAAGGGGAGAATGTGCACAGAAGGAATAGGGAAAGGGAAGGAAACGTAAAACTTGAATGTGGTTGATGTGCTCCACTGTAGAGGAGTGAATACAGTAATCTTAAACTGGCCAAGGCCACTATGGGAAGGGGACTAGGAAGTAGTGAAGAGGTCTGGTAGAGATGAACCAATGTGGGTTACAATACACATGTGCATGGAAGCAATGCTAGGAATCTCTCTGTAGAGCTATCTTTATCTCAAACTAGCAAAATGCTATGTCTTTCTTATTGTCTCTTATGTTTTCTTGTCAACAAAATCGGAGAACAACAAGGCAGAACAGGTTCTGCCCAGAAGCCGTGGGGGAGGGGAAGAGATGGCCCAAAAATGTATACACATGTGAGTAATTGTAAAACCAATAAAATAAAAAAAATAATAATGCTTGCAACAGAAAATGGCAGAGTTGGAAGCTTCAGGGTTCAGTTTCTCCAGGGAAACCACTGCTAAGCTGGGGGAGATGGACACTGATATCTCAGTCAACACTTGGAGACTCTGGAAGGTGATCAGACACGGTAACCAGGGAAGCACTTGATGGAGTGCTGAAGTTCTACAGTTAAGGAAATGTCTGTTGAGCTCTGAAAATGGATCAGAAAATTCAGTAACTACACACAGGGAATCCACATTTCCCAGAAGTAGTTTGGAAAAGTCACGAAATAAGAGATTAAAGTCTTCAAAAAGCAACTTCCTAAGGAGGAACAATCTGATTTCCACGATGACCACGTTGTAATATTCAATGCTCAGTTTTCAAAAATTATAAAGCATGCAAAGAAAGAAAAATATGACTCATTCACATGTTGGAAAAAGAAAAGGATTTGACAAAAACTGTCTCTGAGGAAGCCCAGACGTTGGGATTAGTAGTCAAAGGCAGTAAATCATCTGTTTTAAATATGCTCAGTGAGCTGAAGGAAACCATAGACAAAAAAATCTACAGAAAATCATGAGAGGAATGTATGCCCAAATTAGGAACTCACTAAAGAGGTAGAAATGAGAAAGTGGAACCAAATTCTGGAGCTGTATAGCACAATAATTAATAACTGAAATGAAAATTTCACTGGAGGTGCTCAGTTCAGACAAGCTGGCAGAAGGATGAATACACTTGAAGGTAAGGCAACTAAATTCTGAGGAGCAGAAAGAAAAGAATGAAGGAAAATGAACAGAGCCAAAGGTTCCTTTGACACACCACCAAATGTACCAACATACTCCTAGTAAGAATTCCAGAAGGAAGAGCAGAGAGATTGATTCTTTGAAGAAAGAACAGTAAGAATTCCCCCAAATTTGAGGAGACATAAATAGGCACATCTAAGTTCAATGAGCTTCAAATAGTATAAACTCCAAGAGACCCAAATGTATTCAGAATGTCAAATGACAAGGAGAAAAATCTTGTAAGAAGTGATACATTGCACACAAGGGATCCTCAATAAGATTAACAGCTGGTTTCTCAGAAAACATGGAGGCCAGCAGGCACTAAGATGGCATATTTAAGGATGAGATATTAAGACATTACCAGATAAACAGAAAATAAGGAAGTCCTCAGACCAAAATGAGAAAACTAAAAAGGAACTCAAAACCATATGAAGAAATAAAGAACACCAGTAGAAGCAACTAGTAACTAATTAGAAAAGCCAGCATTGTTGCACTTTGTGCTTTTAACTCTCCTTTTAAAGATTAATTTACTTTTTTGGCAGTATGGAGGTTTGAACTCAGGACCTTGCAATTGATAGGAGGCACTCTACCATTTGAGCCATGCTCCAGTCTTCTTTTGCTTTAGTTATTTTTCTGTTAGGGTCTCAAGATTTCACCCAGGGCCAGCCTCAAACTGTGATGCTCCAACCTATGCCTCCTGCACAGCTGAGCTCACAGGTGCACGCCACCACACCCAGCTCATTTGATAAGATGTGGTCTTGTGAACTTTTTGCCTGGGCCAACCTTGAACCATGATCTTTCCAATCTCTGCCTCCCAAGTAGCTGGGATTACGGGTGTGAACCACTGTATGTGGATTCTTCTTTTTTGTTTTTTTAATATATGGTTTAAAAGTAAAATTCATCTAACTAATGATAAATCCATATTAACAGGAACAGAATACCTAAAGATATTATCTGTGACAATTACAAATTTAAAGGGAAGGAGTAGAGATGTATAAAAACAGAATATTTGTATACCTCTTTCTTCTTTTCCTTCTCCTCTCTTCCTCTCTCTCTCGCTCTCTCTCTCTTTTCCTGGCTTGAGATATGAACACTCATTCTGATGTACCACCTCAGAGATCCAACCAGTGAGGTCCCCCAATCTGAACCTCCAGAGTCATGAGCCAAAATAAACCTCTTTACTTCACAAATAGCCTGTGTCAGTTATACAGATCTCAGTTTGTAAATTTGACTAATACCCTTGAATCATTGCCCTCCTCATGGAGCAAATTTCTTTACCTTCCAGAAGTCTGAGTGTTTGCCCTTCAGAATACAGCATGGTGCGAATTCCTGTTTGTTTCAATCTCTGTGCAAAAGGCTTGGCTCAAATCTGATTTGGGCCAGTGCTTTTGTCTCCTCCCAAGCATTTCATGCACCTGGGCATACATATTTCAGGATCTACTGATTTTTTTTTTTGTGAGTGTAAGATGGTAGCATGAGTTTTCATCATAGAGGGGCATAGATAACTTGAAATGTACTGAAACTGAACAAGGTGCCACTTACATTTTCCTTCTCTGTGGAGTAGAGACTGCCTCCACGGAATGTAATTCTGTCTTAGTTTAAACCACTGTAACAAAACACCATGGAGAGAGACACTTAAACAGTAGTTGGATATTTGTTTATCACAGTTCTGGAGACTGGCAAGTCCAAGATCAAGTGCTGATGCAGTTTCTGGTGAGGGCCCCCTTTCTGGTTTACAGATGGCCTCCTTCTTGCTGTGTCCCCACATGGGACAGAGAGAGGAAGAGTTTTCTGATGTCTCTTCTTGTATGAACGCTAATCCTATCCAGTTAGGGCTCTACCCTTAGGACTTCATTTCACTACTGCCTTACTACAAATACAAGCATGCTGGGGTTAATTAATTAACTTCAGCTTTAATGTAACTACACTGGAGCCAAGGGCTTCAACATATAAATTCTGGAGTAGGCACAATTCAGTCTATAGCACCCTCCTCCTTTGTATTCTGCACTAAAGTCCCAAATTGAAAGGACATGAGGACCTGGTCATCTAGTCTCAGCTGTATTTTTAGGGAGGTCTTAAAAAGTAAGAGAACTCATTCCCAGAAATCTTGGAAAATATGAAATCTAGCGAAGGAAAAGACAATCAACAGTCACTGGCAGATCCCGTACTGCAGTGATAAAATTTTTATGTTCGTGCTTCCATCCATTCCAGGTGCGTGTAACTATCTGCTTATCTATCTATCTAAATTTTAATAAAACTGTGTTTCCTCTCGAGACAATCTTGCAGAAGGCTCCTATACTGATTACAGCTCAGTGTGGCCCTCCGCAGCTTGATCGTGAACTCCATGTCACCCTGTCACCCTTCATAAACCCAAAAACTGTCTTTAACATTAGAATCTCATAGAATTTCAGAGACATCTTTTATCATGACTCCTGTCTCCGGGGATATGGATATGGATGGATGATCTCATGGGCACATGTGTGTACACACACATATACACACACTTAACACACTGCCTAATCACTGCTTGAGGGTGAAGATTAGGTACTTAGCACTATCTAGAAGGCTCCACTTTTATATAGTAGGCCCTCAAGATTTGATAAAGGAACAACTGAAGGAAAGAGTGCATATCTGATTTTATTTTAATGTTTGCTGTGAGATAAGAAAGCTGAAGCCCTTGGTGTATTTCCCCAATTAGACATGAGGTAGAGAAATCAGGGTCTGTGAGGCATCCAAAATTGACCTCTTTTAGCAAGGTTTAGGAAATTGGAGTTTGTTTTTCAGGTGAAATGTGAAAACTACAATATTGTGAACAGGGTAAAAAGTTAGGAGTTATGTCTAAAGCGAATTGTTTTTCACTATAGAACATTACTGCATGTTCTCCATCTCAGAACACATCTCTTCCAGATTCTGAAATCATATTCTTTTCTGTGTATTTTACCTTTGCTTCTGCCTGTGATATGTATAGAATAAAAGATTTAAAAAAAAAATGAGGGCAAAGAAGGAATACGAGTGAGAAGATAAAGTGACCAGGCAAGTTATTTATAAGTTCACCACACCATCTGATTCCTTCAAAACTGCCGTAGGCTTCTTCAGTATGACATTTATCAATATTGATACTGGCTGTATTGAACAGAAAGAATTGTAGGGGAGAGAAAATGTCCTGGAAACATAGCAGCTCACCTGATCAGCATCTGGCTTACTGAGAGTCAGGGATATCAGTGAGGCACTATGGCAGCAATCTTGGTTCACATGCTCAAGAATACAGTTGTCCCTCCATATCCATGGGGGGGCTGGCTCCAGACCAAGACGTGTGGCTACTTAAGTCCCTTATATAAAGTGGTCTAGTGTTTGCAGATAGTCTATACCCATACTCTAAATTACTGATACCTAACACAATGTAAATGCTATTGAATAGTTGTTATGCCATATTGTTTCTGAAAAATGACAAGAAGAAAAACTCTGGCCAGGCACCAGTGACTCACACCTGTAATCCTAGCTACTCAGGAGGCAGAGATCAGGAGGATCACGGTTCAAAGCCACCCTGGGCAAATAGTTCAAGAGAACCTATCTCGAAAACACCCATCACTAAAAAGGATTGGTACAGTGGCTCAAGGTATAGACCCTGAGTTCAAACCTAGTACTGCAAAAAAAAAAAAAAAAAAAAGAAAAGAAATCTGTACAAGCTCAGTACAGATGCTATGTTTTTTTCAAATACCTATGGTCCATGATTGGTGGAATCCATGGATGTGGAACCTGGGGTTATAAAGGGCTGACTATACCAGAGAATTTGCTCATTATCTCTCAGACTTTTTACTGTGATCCTCACTTCTCTGTGAGGTAAGCACCCTCTATGTCCCATGTTTTTGCCACGGTCTCAAATCTTTAGGATGTCAGGGCATCTGGGGGTTTAGAAAGGGTGCATAGAGAGGACATCTCAGTCCATGTGGCTTGGCCCTAGGGTGGTCCTTTTAACACAGCCATTCAGGTCCCACATGTCCTGTGGTCTTTTAGATTGAGGCCCTGTTGTCAAGAGCTTCCTTTCTTAGATCTCACTGACTTCTTATCTGCAATGCCAGGAAGCCAGACAGCACAGAGAGGAAGAGAGTTCAGTATTGTGGGTTGAGCTGTGACCTCCAAAACGGTATATAGAAGTCTAACCCATAGTGCTACAGAATGTGACCTTTATTGAAAGTAGGTCTTCACAGAGGTAATCCAGTTACAATTAGGTCTTTAGAGTGGGTCTTTCTATGCTCTGATCAGTGTCTTTATCAGAGGAAACTGGGACAGAGAAACAGATAAGCACAGGAAAGACGATGTGAAGAAACAGAAGGCAGCCAGATGACTGGAGTGAGTATCAACACGGCAAGGAGCACCACAGATGGCTGCCAATCTCCAGAGGTGAGGAGATGCAAGGAAGAGTCCTCCAGAGCCCTCGGGAAGACAGCACCTAGGTTGCAGTCTTCTGTCCTCAGAACAGTGAGAAAATACATCTGCATTGTTTGAAGCCCACCCAGGCTTTGGACTGTTATCAGCGGCCCTCGGAAACTGACACGCTCAGTGTTTCCCCTTCTCTGGCCAAGGCACTGTGACCATGAGCCAATCCACTCCCCCCTCCCAGGGGTTTAGGTTTTTTGAAAATGGGGACAAAAAGCCCTTCTGGCTATTCTCCTACTGGAACACATATGCCCCCAAGGCATTGAGCACAGGGCCTGCTGCCACTTGACTAGGGAGAGTGAAAAGGGGACAGTGCAGTGAGAAAAATTAACCTATAGGTTTCTATCTCAAAATACTACGTGCAGGGTAGAGAAGCTCGTGGGGCATCATCTTCAGTGACCTCAATACATGCATGAGAGTGTTTCTGAAGGAGCAATGGGGTCACAGAGGGCAAAAGTCAACATAAATGTGGCAGAAGTGGCCCCACTTCATAACCCAGCACTCCTTGAGGTGTTACTAAGCCACACCTTGGAGCTGGATTCCATCTCTTTGTCCTCAGTGCCCAGTTCTGGCCTCTACCTTGGAACCACCAAAGGTGGAGATTAAAGTGGTGAACTTGGCGACATACTCACCTTCTCTGAGCCTGGACCAGGTAGCTGGGATTCTGCTGGAGAATACAGTCACAAGCATTTGATCATCACAAATGTCTCATCTTTAGTTTAGCCAGGCCCAGGTGCTGCCTGAAAATCATCTATGTCTCTTTAATCAGCTTCTTACCAGGACCAGGAGTTTGGCTTCGCCAAAAGACCACAGGAGCCCTCAGCTTCCTGCTTTGCACTTGCAACGATACCTGCATCCCCGCCATTATTCCTCTTCTGCCTCAGCAAACTGTGGGGCCCTCACCTTTCCCAAGCCCCATCTCTCCTTCTCTGTCCTCTGCCATACATTCCTTCACCTCCGGGACCTTGAGCAGCTAGAATCTAGGAGGCTCAAGACCCTGGACGTAGTAAGCTCTCAACAGTTATTTATAAATGACTAAATATACTAATCGTCCTCTTTCACTTGCAGCCTCAGTGCCCATGCAAATTTATCTCCCCAAACACAAAAATATGCTGAAGTTCTATTTTTAAAAACCCCAAAAAACTCTTTCAACTTATGAACACCTTCCAGCCTCTTTGACAATCAGATTTCTTTTTCTTCTTCTTCTTTTTTTTTTTTTTTGGTGGTACTGGAATTTGAACTCAGAGCCTCAGGCTTGCTAGGCAGGTCCAACCCTTGGTTTTTTTGTTTGTTTGTTTGTTTGTTTTTTTCTTTCTAAGACAGGGTCTCACTATGCAGCCCAGGCTGGCCTTGAACTCTCAATCCTCCTGTCTCAACCTCCCAAGTGCTGGGATTACAGATGTGCACTTCTTTGACCAGGGATACTCATATTTCTTAAAGATGCTGTCCACATTTACTTTGGCCACTATCTCACCTCAAGACTCCCCTGCAACAACACCACCCTCCAGTTTATTCTCTTCTCATGACAACCGGTCTTATCACTACTCAATGCTCCTTGGAAGGGACTCATCTCGCCAAGGTCACCAGAGGTCCTACAACAGCCAATGGCACCTTCTTCCATCCTTCTCTGGTTTGCCCACTGGCTGTCCTTGACACTTCTTCACTGACACCTCTGTTTCTTCTCTTCCCTGCTCCTGGCTACTCCCTCAGTCTCACAAAAAGCTTCTCTTTCTCATTCCTGCTCTCCCTCCTCCTCTGGACAGCTCCTCTGTACCCCCATTTCCCTCCAGCCTGACCTCCATATGTCCTCCTGGCCCCTCCACAGCAGCAGCTGTCAAGATCTTCTAACCTTCCCAGTCTTGCTCATCTCTCATATGTGCCATCTATATCAGCTGTCCTCACAACAGACACCACCATTCATACAGATACCTGGGAGTGCTCCTTTTCTCCCACCTTTGAGCACCAATTGGTCACCACGTTCATCTTCTGAGCAATGCACCTGAAGCTGGCCATCTCCCCATGGCCACAGGCTTAGTTCTTACATAGAATCATAAAGGGCGTTGAACTGAGATACAGAGACACAAAGGATTTTCCTACTCTCACACACTTACCACGACCCAGACTGCTCCTGACACCAGCTGTGGGGGGAGAAAGGTTTTCCCCAACACCAAGCAGATCCCCACTCCCAAATGCCAATTGGCGATCCCCTCGTTTATTCAATTCTGACTTTATCTTCCCCAGATCCCATGGTTTAAGGGCTCAGCACACAAAATTCACCCCCCCCACACACACACAATTGCAAGAAGTAGGTTGTCACCTATACTTCTACTTCTATCTATAAGTCAGGGTCCCCATGGTCCCCTTCTTTGGGTCCTAGGGCTTTGCTGAGTAGAACATTTACCAGTTTATTTATCAATGATGTTACAAAGGATACAGAGGAGTAACCAGATGGAAAAGATGTTGCTATGGTTGCAGTGTGTCCCCTCAAATCCACATGTTAGAACCTTCATTCCTCAAGGTGATTGTATTGGGAGATGGCTTTGGGAAGTGCTTGTATCGTGGAGCCAGAACCTGCGTGCATCTTTTCTGGAAGGCATGGGTTGGCTGCAACCAGAGGTTAGCCCCCTTCTCTGTCTTCCACATGCCCCTGCTTGCTTTTCCACTTTTCTGCTGAACTGAGGAGCAGTGTGAGACCCTTGCCAGAAGCTAAGTAGAGCCCGTAGAGTCATGAACCAGAATAAACCTCTTTTCTTTATAAACTACCCAGACTCTGGCATTCTGAGTACCAGAAAACATGGGAGGAAGTGTGGGACCTGGGCACAGAGCTTCCATGTTGTCTGTGGGGCATCGCTCTCCAGGCACCTTGTATTTCAACAATCCAGAAGTTCCCAAAAGCCCGCCCTTGTAGGTTTTCATGGAAGCTTCATTACATAGATGTCACTAATTATACCGCTGGCCATCTTTTCTTCCTTCTTTCCTTCTTCCCTCCTTCTCTTCTTCCCTCCCTCTCTCTATCCCTTCCTTCCTTCCTTTCTTCTTTTTTGCAGTACCAGGGATTGAATTTAGGGCCTTGCACTTTCTAGGCAAGCATTCTACCTCTTGAGCCATGCCCTCAGTTCTTTTATTTTTAGTTTTTTTTTTTTTTCAGATAGGGTCTTCCATGTTGCCCAGGTTGGCCTTGGACCTTGATCTTCCTATCTCTACCTCCCAGTTAGCTAGGATTACAGACATGTACCACCATACCCTGTCCATTGACCATCTTTGATCAATTCAACTTTCACCTTCTTCCAAAAGGTTGAAAGTTCCAACCCTCCAATCAGGCCTTGGTCTTTCTGGCAAGCAGTCTTCATCCTGAGACATTTAGGGGCTGCCAGACACCAGTAATCTCATTAGTTTATGAAAGACACTCATGGTATACACATAGGTGTGCACAGAATCTTTACACATCCATGTATGTCTTGTATAATCACAATATCACATATTTGGCTGGGTGCCAGTGGTGTCACGCCTGTAATCCTGGCTACTCAGGAGGCAAAGATCAAGAGGATCACGGTTCAAAGCCATCCTGGGCAAACAGTTCACAAGACCCTTTCTCGAAAAAACCCAATCACAAAAAAGGGCTGGTGGAGTGGCTCAAGCTGTATGTCCTGAGTTCAAACCCCAGTCCACACACATACACACACACACACATTTTCTAACTTAATTCTTCCCAATCCACATCTTCCTGTAGTGAGTTGTTTTTCAAAAGTCTAAACCTGAAAATCTCATTTCCTTCTTGAACTACTTCAGTACCCTCCCACTTTAGAGTGCCCATCTATAGGATGAAGGCCCCATGTGGCCCAGCTCCTAATGCCATGATTCCCCAGAATCTCCACACATCCTTGATGTCTATCTGTCTGCAACTGGAAATGTGTGTTCCCTTCCTTCACTGGCTTACTCCTACTTGTTTACCTGTACTATTAAACAGGATTCCTTTGGTTGTAAGTGGCAAAAATACAACTCAGCAGGATGTCGTGACACACATCTGTAATCCCAGATACTCAGGAGGCTGAAATAGGAGGATTGTGTTCGAGGTCAGCTTAGGCAATTTGGCAAGACCTTGTCTCAAAAAAAAAAAAAAAACCCAAAATGTAGCTCAGTGGTAGAGCACTTGCTTAGCATGTACAAGGCACTCGGTTCAATCCCAGCAATCAAACTTTAAAAAGTACCTTGGGATTAAAAAAGGAATTTATCATCAGCATAGATAGGAATGTGCTTGAGTTTCAGACGCACTTGGGTTCTGCCATAGCAAAGTCCAGCGAGTGATAGCAGAAACATGTTCTTACAATTCCAGAGGCCAGAAGCCTGCCATCAGGGAGTCAGTGGGGCTGGTTTCTTCTGAGGGCCTCTTTCCTTGATTTGCAGATGGCCATCTGTTCCCTGTTTCCTCACATGGTTTTGCCTCAGTGTGTGTCTTTGTCTTGATCTCCTCTTTATTTATTTTTTTTTTGAGATAGGGTCTCACTATGTAGTCCAAGATAGTCTCAAATTTGTGGTCCTCTGGGTGTTCAGATTGCAAGTGTGCCAATTATCTGAATTATCTGAATTGGATTACAACCTGCCATATTGGATTACAACCTGCCTTAAAAACCTCAATCTATCTTGATGATCTCTTTAGAGACTCTATTTCCAAATATACTCACATTCTGCAGTCCAGGAATTCAGGAATTAAGAGAAGACCCTCCATCTCTAAGTTCTGTTTCTCCATCCAGCTCCATCACAGGAAGACTTGCAGACAACACAGAATCTGGCACCAGTGGCTTCAGTCACTAAAAACGGCTATCTGAGCCTTCTCAGCCTAATCCCAGAAAGCCCTGGAGAAGAGACCCATTGGCTCAATGAAACCAAAGTTGTCATGGCTACATCTCCAAACTGAGTTTCCAGGGAAACATGGCAGAAAGGATCTCATGACCACTCTTTGACTTTGCACAAATTATATTTGAAAAAATAAAAACAAAAAACTTTCATTTTCTAATTGTTTCACAAAATCCATCTCCATTCTTCCTCTCAGTAAAATAATTAAGGGATCATTCATTTCTTGTGTAGGCTGACTTGAAGGATGTATGTTCCCTCAGGCTAGGTTATTTTAATTTTGACTAGACTGAGAAGAAGATGGAATCTGGGAGGGAGGAAGATATGCCTCCAGCTGCCCACTCCAAATAATTGCTCCTCACTTGTAAAGCTAGTAGAATGTCTTTTCTCTCCCCCACCACATACAAGCTGCCCCAGGTCCCCACTCAGCTCCTAGAGCAGGTGAGATATTCTATTCAGGTTCTACAAGATGCCTTTTGTCATGTGCCTCCCACTGTGTGCTGTCTCTGCATGCTTTGTGACAGGTTGATTGCTCAGATGAACACAACATTTTCTGGGCTCAGAACACACACAGAGAATCCAACAACACTGAGTTGTTGTTGTGCACTGAATTGTGTGCTCCCAAATTCATATATTGAAGCCCTAACATCCCATCTGATGGCATTTGGAGATAGGACCTTTGGGAAATACTTAGGATTAGATGAAGCCATGAGGGTGGGGCCCTCATGATGGGTCAGCACCCTTACAAATGAGACATCAGAGCACTCACTCACTCTTCACTGTATAAGCACACAGCCTGAAGTCTGCCATCTACAAGCCAGGAAGTGAGCCCTCACCAGAAACCAACCCAGAAGTGCACCCTGATTGTGGACTTCCAGCCATCATAACATGAGAAAATTCGTTACTGTCATTGGGTCACCTGGTGTCCATACGTCAGATGAATTACGTATTATGGGGTCCACTGAGGAAGGCTAGTAATACACTTCTTTTTTAACTTTTCCCTTTTTTAAATTATTCTTTTATTCACATGTGCATATATTGTTTGGGTCATTTCTCCCCCCGCCCCCTGCCCCCAACCTCTCCTTCCTTCCTCCTTCAGTTCCAGGCAGGTCCTGTTCTGCCTTTATCCGTAATTTTGTTGAAGAAAAGAGACAGCATAGTAAGGAAGACAAAGCATTTTTGCTAGTTGAGTTGAGGAGAGCTATACAGAAATATTCCTAACGTTGCTTTCGTGTACACATGTGTTATGACCCACGTTGATTCATCTCTAACTGATCTTTACACTGGTTACTGATCCCCTTCTCATGATCTTTTTTTTTTTTATTTTAATTTTGTTATCGGTACTGGGGTTTGAACTCAGGGCTCATGCTTTCTAAGCAAGCACTCTACCATTTGAGCCACTCCTCCAGTCCTTAATTTTTTTTTTTTACTTTGAAGAATTAAAAAGCTTTTTGTGTTGGGAAAAAAATAAATGCAACATTTATTTCCTGTTTGGATGTGAGAAATTTTGTTTTATCTGGTTTACTTGTAGATTTAAAAAAAAAAAAAAAAGAAGGAAAAAGAACTCATGTGTCAGGTGAAAGACATGACCCTTCCCACCAGCTTAAATACGTCTCTTTCTCTTAAAACAAGGGTCAACTCTTGGGTGAGTTCAAAGAACTACAGACAGGAGGCAGAAAAGCACAGAGCTGAGCTGTTGAGCTAGATAACTGGCTCTTTATTTTATGACCTTGGGCAGTGGCTTTCATTCTGTGCTTGAGTTTCCTCATCTCTATCAGCAATAACACTAGTGCTGTCCTCACTATGTAGGAGATGACATGGCAGCTCCTGTAAGCACCTCATGTATGACACGAGGAAATATTAAGTCTCAGGAGAGGGACAGGTACTTGAATGGTCATCCTTTTCTCACTGGCTGTAAAGGCTTATTGTACCCATTGCCTACTCCAGGAAGCTTTCTGGGGTGCAGAGGAGAGTCTTGCTAACTAAACCTTGAAAAGCCACAGAAGTAGTTATGCAACAACATGGAGGAGGAGGAGGATGTATGCATCCTGGCGTTTCAACATGTTCAAACCCTGGCTGCTCAGAGCGTGGGGCTGGGGACATTTGCATCACCTGAGCTTGTTAGAAGTGCAAAATCTCAGAGTTACTGGAATCGCAATGTACATTTTAATAAATCCCCAGCTCACTCACTTGCACATTAAAGTGTGAGAAGCCCAGTTTAGATGTTATTCATTATGTTGATAACTATTTATATTACCACTCCCAGAAGGGATTGGTAGAGGGAAGCTGAAGGGAACTTCTCTGTTCTTTGGAGCTGATGAGGGCTCCTTACACCTGAAGTCAATGACCACTGTATGTCTGTAGAAGAAAATCAAATGACACCAGAGGGGCTACTCCAAAAATATTTCACCCACCTTGTTTTATCACAATCCAAGCATAAGATATTGGGTCCTGGATCCTACAGCATGAAATTGTGAAATATGCAAATCAAATATACACATGAAGCTTGAAATTTGCATGTAATTCAACCAATTGGATCAACTAGTTCACCATGTCTTCCTCAAGTTTGAAGCTTTCCTCTTTTGCTTCCATATACAAATTACAACCCCTTTATAGCTCCATCTACCACTTTTTGGTCTGCTCACTAATTCTTTTTTATATATTCTTTCCCCCAATAGAGGAAGGCCATTGACAACTGGGTTGGTGACTTTATTTCATTATGTCTTATACTGAACACCCAACAGAGAATCTGATGGTATCTCTCATACCTAAGAGAGATAATGAAAAACACCCCTGTGCTTGGATCATCTAAGTCATCCTGGGGTCAGGAGTTGGCATGAAAGCATTTCAAGCCTTCCTGAGAGTCACAGCCTGTCTTAAGATTATGGGTTCAGGAGTGAGAGTCTGGGGCTTTTTCTAGCCATTGGGGTTTTCTATCCTGCCACAAGAATCATGGTAGGAACTACTCTTGAAGTGCCTCCTTTACCCTAATCTTTTTGTTCCTTTCCTTATGTTGGGTCAGAGCCAAGTCCAAGAGGATCATTCATGCAATGTATACACTTTGATTTTTCTATAGAAAAGAGAACTGAAGGGTACATGCATGAGTCAGACAGATGGAGATCACTGATCTAAAGCTATCTTGGAGGATGTGGTCTGGCTGAACAGGGCAACTAACTCAATTTCCTTGAATTTGAGTAACTCACTAGTCATGAGTACTGCCGGATAGCACAGTATCCCCTGTGTGAACAGGCCTGCCTTGCTACATTTACCTTGTGTCTGAGCCTACATAGCAGAGTGTACCTTCTCAGCAGTCAGGTAGAGTCAAAGAGAGAGAACTCACATAAGTCAGAGAGGAGCAAGGCACATTTCTTTAAGGGAAGTTTCTTACGTACACACACGGAGAGGAGGAAAGCGGCATCCTGTGACAGTGCTGTTTCAAGTTTCATGAGACCCTCCCACAGCACCACCTGCCACTGTTCCTTTAGGGACTCTCCTCAGTCTGCAGGTGCAAGTGTAGATTTAGCCAGCAGAACATTCACAAATGAATCTAGCCAGTATATGGATCCAAATAGTACACTAATCCAAGGTTCAAAATTCACACCCTCTTCTATTTTCTGTACCAAAATATGCCATCCAATGTAGCTCATCAAAGGTACTAAAATTAGGTTTATTGACAACATAAAAATATTCCCATAATAAAAATCCTCCCTTATTATCAAATTCTTATGGAGAGATTTAAGCCCTAGGGTTAAATTCTCTTACAAATTAAAATCCAAACACAATAAATTTCTAAAGCAAACCATGTCACCTTACAAGTATGAAACCCAAAATTCTAAAGTTAAGTCTGAGAGTTTTCTATTCAAAAAAGAGAATCTGGGTTCTTTCTGCAGCTATCCCTCATACTTCCTGTCAGTGATATGGAAATGGTTCTTCAAGACTCAGTATCAATCATGAAAGTCGTCTTTTTAGAAAATACAGAGATGCAGTGTTACATATGGAATTATTGCAGCACTAGCTTAGATCCACAAACCTTAGAAAACAGAAGCTCTCTGCTTTCCTAGGACAAATTAGGTTCCTAGAATTAGTTTACTAGATCACCCCAAAACTATAGTAAATACTTGTGGGTATCTGAGGAGAAAAAGAGAAAGCATGGAGTTTGTCTTCCCCGAATCTGTGCCAAATGCCCACAGTTGGAATTTAAGTTCGGATGGGAGACTCCCATACACAACTTCTTCACCATGGCTAAGAGGAGAACGTCTCCATTCTTCACGCAGGTGTTAGAAAGGGACTGTGATGGCGGTCTCAAGTCACTGGATCATTTTTTTAAATTGACAAAAATTGTTTATGTTTATCTTGTACGATATGTCATTCTGAAATCTGTATTCACTGTGGAATTGCTACATCAAGCTACTTAACATAAGAATTATCTCACATACATATTTTTGTGGTGACAATACTTAAAATCTACTTTCATCAATTTTTAAGAATATAATAATGTTATTATTAACTATAGTCACCATGTTGTAAACAGATGTCCTGAACTTATTCAGTAGGTCTTCTATGAGAACTCTCTTTTTCTTCCAATATATCCTGGGCCTCCATTTCCCTTCAGTGCTATGTCTGACATCTCTGTTAAGAATGACATGTGGGCTTTTAGGGACACTGGCTCCCACATTCTTTTGGAACTGTAAGCAGACAGTCCTGCTTACAGGTGCCACAATGGTGCTGAGACCAGAGAATCTGTTTCCTGGTAATTCCTCTCCCCTTCACATTCGCTCCAGCAAAGGCCACCCTTGGCAGCTCCCTGAGCAGACGGTGCCCTGGGAGACCCAGCGAGCCCCAGCCTCTGCCATGTGCTCCCTGGGATGAAGTTATCTTTAGGCGGGGGTGTTTCTAAGCTTCCAGGCTCTTCACTCTCTGCTCTATGTCACCTGCTGCAGAGGGACAGGTGTTACAGGTGTTCCATGTCCTTCTGCTACAACCCTGTTGGTCTCAGAAAAGGCCAGCACTTTACCCTAATTCTGGAGCTGTTCCCCTTTTCTTGCACGTTTGCAGGGCTCTACAGCCACCAACCTCCAGTGGGAAACTTTCTCTTCCTCCAGTTTCACCAACCCTCCCCTTGGTATTACTTTTGCATTCTTCCTGTGTCCCTGTTCCAATGGCAAGAATGAGGTTTATTTTCCACACCTCTTAAGCTCTTCCTTGATCCCCAGATAAATCTGATCTCTAGAGACACAGATTTCCAGGCACAGATCTTTTTAGTTGTCCTCTTAGGCTTTGAGTGTGCAATGGTGTTATCTTATGCTTCTCTGCCTCATCTCAAGAAGATAGCACATTTGCATTATAATAGGATTGTCACTTTTTTTAATCAACAAAACCCACTACCCTTGAGTAAGTGAAGCCATTTAAATTCATGGGCAGGACTTGGATAGTGAGTAATGCAGACTCAGTATAAAACCCTGTGTTGAGAGCCAATGGACAAGCCAGATGGTTGTGACATCTCCATTTGGGGTGTCTTATGTCACAGTGTCTCCTAGGTTTGACACTGACGATTTGAAGGTATACCTCAGGTATTAGTGTTCTGTAGCATGCATGAAACTTAGCTTCCCTCAGCCTTTGTTTGTCCACTTTGAAGGCTTTGCTTGAAGACACAGCTCAGAAACACAAGGAAGACAACAAATAAGATTCTGCCTGCCATGCCTAAGATGCTCTCATTTCCCTCAGCCATACTGTGACCAGTGCCTATGCCCCACAGCACTTTAAGTTTACAGTTTAGCGCCCTGCATGTTGAGATACAAGAAATACATACTAGCCAGGTGCCGGTGACTCACACCTGTAATCCTAGAGACTCAGGAGGCAGAGATCATGAGGATCACCGTTCAAAACCAACCCCAGGCAAATAGTTTGTGAGACCTGATCTCAAAAAACCCATCACAAGAAAGGGCTGATGGAGTGGTTCAAGTGGTAGATCATCTGCTTAGCAAGTGTGAGACCCTGCGTTCAAACCCCAGTCCCATAAAAAAGGAAAGAGAAAGAGAGAGAGAGAGAGAGAAATCTGTACTTTACTGAAATCTGCACTGGAACAAAACCAACTATTCCCTGTAAATAAAGTTTTCAAGGCAGTGGCGCCCTATCCTGATGGAAATCCCCTGTGTCCCATGCTCTTGGAGCCCAAGGCTGATGTGACCCCAACACAGAGAGCTTGCTGAGCCTCAATCTTCCTCTGGTGCTTTGCTCACTGTGTGCTCATCCTTGCCAGTGTCCCGGGGTTCTGGGCCATGTGACAGCTACTAGGGTTTTGGGGAACTCAGGAACTAACTCCGATGTTCAGATAATGGCCTGAGTTGAGTGGATGGAGAGCAGAACACCACACTTGCACAGTAAAGCCATTTGAGAACGTGCCCTGATACCTGTAGTCAGCCTTCATCTACTCCCTTGGCCGCAGGTGGATGGACAACCACAGCCTCACCCTCCCCAGGAAAGAGAGCAATAGAGTTAGAACCTGAACCCAAGGTTCCTGCCACTCATACCTGGGACACGTCACGTCTGTGGACCTCAGGTTTAAGCAGATGATTGCTGAAATGTTGTCATGAGCCCGTAAGTCTGTGGTTTGTGCTGCTCTTCAGCCAGCCTGTTCCAAAAGCTCTGCAGGACCCCATCCCACCAGCCCCCATCCCTGAAGCTTCATATTCTCCACTTCTAACCCCTCCTGTTGTCCTCCCATCCCACAGTAATCTCACTCGCCTTTCTCTGACTTCTCCCGGCCCCTCTCCTTTCACAGAGGCGGGAATCCCTGGGCCTCCCCTTTAACTGAAGTCCCAGCAATCTCTGTCCCTGCCGCTTCACTCTGAGACCCCAACTCCTCCCCAGCCCCTCTCTCAGATCACATAAACATCACAGAGTATCCCCAGCCTCAGGACAAAAAGGGATTAACCAAAGTATACATACTCCATCTGCCACTCACAGACAGACGTTTTAATCCACCAGTTGCCTGCACTGCTCTGTCCCTTCCCTGATCGCTTGCCCTGGGGATGAAGCTGCCTATCTTCTCCAGTGGGGGCAGTTAAACTTTAAAAACCCTCTCATCTGCCGTGGCATTGGGGCCTGAGGGGAGGCTATTATTATTAAACACATATCAGAGGCCTTCAACTCCCTTTTGCTTCTCACTGATCTCACTCTGGCTAGTTACACGCTTTGCACGTCTCCTGCCGGCACTTCTGTATGGTATCACAGCTACAAGGATGTTGATAAATGCCATATAAAAGTCTATTAAATTAATCGAATGGCTGCCATGCTGGTCCCCTAATGACATGGCAGATGAGAGGTTCTTTAAAGTTTAAGTGCTTCCAGGAACACTCTGGTCGGTTTCGCTCACTGAACTGTGGTTTAAAATAACCTAGGTATAGTTGGAAAGGGGGTTTCCTCATCACCCCAACTTTCTGGGCCTAAACTAGAGGCCTCTGTGGAGAACTACTCCAGCAGGGTCCTGACACAAACTTGCAAAGCATCCAGGTGTGTCATTTTGATTTTCTCTTCTGTGCTTTCCCATAGCCATGCCCTGTGCCCTATTGTCATACTGTCCTTCCTTTCTGACTCTAACTAGTGTATTCTCTGTACACTTTTGCCTGTTCTGGACATTTCATATAAATATAAGCATATAGTATAAGGTCTTTTGTGTCTGCCTTCTTTCACTTAGCATATTTTAAAAGTTAATCAACATTGTGGCATGTGTCAGTACTTCATTTTTTATTGCTGAATAATATTCTATGGTTATATATGTAGTAATCCTCCCTTACCCACAGGGGTACATTCCAAGACCCCCACTAATGTCCAAGTCCTGTACGTACCATGGTTTTTTGTTTGTTTGTTTGTTTTTGTGGTACTGGGGCTTGAACTCCAGGCCTTCACCTTGAGCCACTTCACCAGCCCTTTTTTTTTTTTTTTTGTGATGAGTTTTTTCAAGATAGAGTCTTGCAAACTATTTGCCCAGGCTGGCTTCCAACTGTGATCCTCCTGATCTCTGCCTCCTGAGTAGCTAGGATTACAGGTGTGAGCCACTGGTGCCCGGGTGGTTTTTTTCCTATACATACATAACTGTAATAAAGTTTAATTTATAGGTAGGGTATGATAAGAGATTAACAATAACTAATAATAATGTAGAACAATTAAGCAAAATAAAGGTTACTTGAACACAAGCAATGTGACACTGGGACCCTTGATCTGATAACTGACAGAGCCCCTAAGAGACTAACGAGCAGGTAGTACATACAGCATGGATATGCTAGACAAAGGGATGATTCACACCGAGTGAGGTGGAGTGGGAAGGCTTGAGACTTCACACATTACTCAGTGACAATTAAAAACTTTTGAATGGTTTATTTCGGAATTTTCCATTTTATATTTTCAGTCTTCAGTTGACTACATGTAGTGGAAACCTTGGAAAGTGAAACCACAAATAAGGGGGAGATTTACTGTACGTTCATTCACCAGAGATTGGACATTTGGCTTACAATTATTTTTGACTATCATGAATAGTGTAGCTGTGAACATTTATGTACAAATTTTTGGGTGGACTGTGATTTCATTTCTCTTGAGTGTATACTTAGGAGTGGAATTGCAGAGTCACATGGCAAGTCTATGTTTAACATTTTGAAGAACTGCCAGGTTGCTTTCCAAAGAGACTGCACCGTTTTACATTCTCACCAGGGATGTCTGAGGGTTCCCAGGTCTCCACGAGATCACCAACAATTGTTAGCATCTATTCTTTTGATTCTGTTCATCCTAGTGGTTATGGAGTGGTTGGTGTCCCAGTATGGCTTCCATTCACATTTCTCTGAAGCCTAATGACATTGAGCATCATTCTTTGGGTTTATTAACCATTTGTGTATTTTCTTTGAAGAAATTTCTATTCAGGTCCTTTGCTTTTTTTTTTCTGGGGGGGGGGCAGTACTAGGGTTTGAACTCAGGACCTTACATTTGCTAGGCAGGCAGTCTACCACTTGAGCCACTCTACCAGCTCCCTTTGCATGTTTCAGTTGTGGTGTTTGTTTGCTTTTGATCTTTTTAGTTGACCCATTTTCTTTATCCACCTCTCTCCACCTAGTCCAAGACACCATCATGTTTCATCTGGACCATTAAAAAAAAATCCTAACTGATCTTCTTTTTTCCTTTTTGGTGTACTGGGGTTTAAACTCAGGGTCTCTCACTTGCTAGCAGGTGCTCTACCACTTTAACCACACCTCTAGCCCTTTCTGTGTTGGTTGTTTTTAAGGTAGGGTTTTGCTTTATGTCGGAACCAACCTTGACTGTGATCCTTCTATTTGTGCTTCCCCATGTAGCTGGGATGGCAGGCACACCACTGTGTCCAGCCATTGGTTGAGACAGGATCTCAAAAATGTTTGCCCAGCCTAACTTTAAATCACAATCCTCCTGATCTCCACCTCCCAGGTAACTAGGATCATAGCTTGAGCCAGTGCACCCAGTCCTAACTGATCTTGTACCACTTTTGTCCCTTGCTAACTAGGTCTTCATAGGGTAATCAGAATAATATTTGATCTAATCACCTTTTTATTCAGAGGTAAGGATCAAGCCCAGTTCTTGGCATATGGTAGGCAAGTACTCTACCACTGGGCTACCATTTTAGCTCCTCAACACTTTCAGTAGTTTGCCATGAAGACCCGGGGATTCAGTTCAATGGTAGAGAATTTGACTAGCATATGCAAGGGATTTGGGTTTAAATTCCCCAAAAAAAAAAATATAAAGTTCTTCTGCGCAATTCACATTGTTCTTAGGACAGAGCTCCAAGTCCTTCACGTGGCCCACGGATCCTAGAATGACTTCTCCATCCCATTCTGAAATACTCATCCCCTTACATGTACATGCCAACACCAGCCTCCTTCAGCCTCTCAAGTACTCCAGACTCTTCTTCCCTCTGGGCTTCCACACACCACCCTCCAATAGGTTCTCACTGAGCACCCAAGATGGGTCAGGCACTGGGCTGACTCTGAGGTAGCTACAGTGGCCAAGACTGATCCATTGGGAGTGGATGACCTGAGAGGGGAGTCAGAGGGTCAAGAAGGAATTAAACAAATGACTACAGAAAGCCTGGTGCAAATGTGGCCAGAAAGGAAGAACAAGGTCCATTGCTTCCTCTCCTTAAAAAGCTCTTCCCCAGCCTGGCCAGAAGTCTTCAAATAACATGTCACCTCCTCAGAGATCCTTCCAGGATTCCCAGGGTAAGTAATTCCTTGTCACACACACAATGTAACTCTGCTTCAGAGCTAACATGAGAAATGGTATTATTTCATGTCTTTATGACTATTTGTTTAACATCTATCTCCCCCACGGCATCTTAAATCTACTTCCCTACTGTGTCCAGTGCCTTACCCAGCCCAGCACATTAAAGGTCTTTAACAGCTCTCAGTTGGGTGAATAGATAAGTAAATGATGACTAGAACCCTGGGTGACCAGCAGCCCTTCAATAGGACATCTGCTATCTTAGACCCTCGTCTCTTTATTGCTCTTACTCAGCATTTGAGTTAGTCACAGGAATCCAGATTGTTCCTTTTTATTCCTTCATTCTATAAATGCATGCCCAGGACAGAAGAGGCCGCCTGCCCTCCACAGAGATGACTCATTAGTAACATCACACTCAGACAACCACTGGAGTAGAAGGAACAAGGATAGCACTGCAAGTCCCGAGCAAGAGACTATATATAATTTATCACCACTGGAGCCCACAGTATATTCCAGGGACAATCATGACCATGACTCAGGCTTCCTTTTGCCTGGCTGACCAAGTTGTCATTAACTTCTTTCTCTTTTATATGCTGCCTATTCTGTGTTCCACAAGACCCCTCAGCTCCCTCCCCCAGTAGTTCTTCTTATTCTGTTTCTTCATGACTTCCCTCCACAATCCTGGGATCCCGAAATCATTCAGCTTTCATTCAATTTCCAGATAAACCTCACTGGCATATTTTTGACAAATATTTTGATGAGTACTCAAAGTAAGAGAAAAATAAGATTTGGCCAAAATGGTACCTGTGTTGTGAATATATATGACCTCATTTTATGTTGACTGGACCCTAACTACAGACTCCATTTTTCCCCAAACCTATCACTGTTTTCCAAGCTGTGCTGAACCCTGGAGGGCAGACTCTCTTGAGTCTACACTGCCTACACCCAGCACAGGCCTGCAGGAAGTAGGTACTTCTAAGGAAGGACAGATGGAAGGATGGGAGAGATGGAGAGGAGAGGAGAGAGGAAAGGGATAGTCTTAAGATTACAAAGGGTTCTCTTTCTTCTGGACACTGCCAATGGGGTAGCTGTTAGGCATAGATGCTACTAACATTTAAATTAATTGATATTTCAAGTGCTCTATAGCCACAAGTGTCCTATGTGTGTCATATAGGACAAAGCATAGAACATTGCCATCATTGCAGAAACTGCTATTGGACAGACTCCAGAAACTTCCTACGTGTCTGTAAGTGTTTTATATTGGGGGCTGAGGGAACTGTTTGGCAACAATTTTGCTAAAAATGTGAGTTAATGAAGACCTTCCCCCACATACACACATCTTAAACCCTGAATATGACATGTATAAAATTCTCCTTGTATTTCTTTGAGAAGAGTATTTTAGTATGTGAATAACTCAGAAGTATTTCAATTTGGTAATGCATTGTTACTTGGGGTGGGGGGAGCAACCCAGAGCCTGGGTCATGCCAGATAAAGCACTCAACCACTGTGCTACACCCCTATCCTGTCTTTGAAAATTTAGATTTAGCCAGGCACCCGTGGCTCACACCTGTAATCCTAGCTACTCAGGAGACGGAGATCAGGAGGATCATGGTTTAAAACTAGCCCAGGAAAATAGTTCTCAAAACCCTATCTCAAAAAAACCCATCACAAAAAAAGGGCTGGAGGAGTAGGCCCTGAGTTCAAACCCCAGTACCACAAAAAAAAAAAAAAAGAAAAAGAAAAAGATTAGATTTAAAAGCAAAAGCAGAGAGATGCTTGGTTTATGTGAGTGAAAGAAGAAAAACACCCTATGATTTCAGGGATCTACAGCACAAACTTAAAAAAAAGGCAACCAAAAAACTTAAAAAGAAAGAAAACCTCCTTATGATTAATTACTTCCATTACTCTTAACCCTAACCTGTGTTTGAAATACCATCACCTTGCCACAGGGATCACATCAGTCAGGCAAATTAGCAAGCCCCATAATAGCAAAGGGGGGTCAGGCATGAAACCACATTGATTTTAATCCATTAACATAGACTGTGAAATTGCATCTTTTTTAATGTGCTAATTGAGTTAATAATATAGAAACTCTAAAGGAAATTCTCTTTCAGGCAATCTTTAAAAACCATTTTAGCTATAATGTGCACACATAATATACATTTTTACACTTATTAAAGTGTATTCCAGGAGGACTTCTGCTAAGGAACTTTTATTAGCTTAGTTCTTGTTACATTTACTTAAAAAGAAAAAAGTTAAAACAATATTCTTCAGCTCAGAATTTTCATTAAAGCCAGGGCTTCTCTCTCTCCTATATGTATCTCCCACCTCCCACACACACCCCAATCACAAATCCCTCTCCCCTGCAACCTCCATTAGGACTTTATTGTCTTCCCAGACATTGAAAGATCTGTCTGGTGTGGGGTTTATAACTGTATTCCCACACTCAAGAGGCTGAGGCAGGAGAACCTCAAGTTTGAGGCAAGTCTGGGCTACATAACAAAACCCTGTCTGAGAAAAAAAGAAGAAGACCTGCTTACTCAATTAAAAAGCAAAGCATCAGAGCCCAGTGCAGTGGCTCATATCTGTAATCCCAGCTACTCAGAGATCACAGTTTCAGGCTGAACCCAGCAAAATGTTAGCAAACATCCCATTTCAACTAATACCTAGAGTGCCTGTCATTCCAGCTAGACCTGAATTGTAAATAGAAGGATCACAATCCAGGCCAGCCTGGTCAAAAAACACAAGATCCTATCTGAAAAAATAACTAAAGCAATAAAAGGTCTAGGGGGTGTGGCTCAAGTGGTAAGGTGCTTGCCTAGCAAGCATGAGGCCCTCAGTTTAAACTTCACCAGGACTGCCAAAAAAAAGCAGAGCACCATTTTGTTTTTCCAAGTCTCTTCAACAGGGAAGTACTAGGAGCTGCTGCTGCAGTGCAAGGAGACAGCAGCAGCAGAAGCTATACAGCAAACAGAAAGCAGCGCATCCTCTACAGAATGGCGACAGAACCTGTGACGAGGACACCAAGAGAGCAGCCTAACAGCAGATTCCAAACTTCCTGCGGTTGTTTATATCTTAGGGCAGATGCGAAGTTTCTATCTACAGCTGTGCTTCAGCAAACACTTTTTCAGCTCAGGCTATGCCCAACAGATTGTAGGGAAAGCACAATGGATTTTTTGCAAGGGGAAAGAATTTTTTTCCAGCTTGGCAAATCAGATATGCAAGCCATTTGAGGGCCATCTTCTTCCCCAAACCATGCCCTCCTCTTTAGTGGGGCAAAACCAAACACTGAACAATTAAAGCAAATGTACAATTGTAAATAATGCAATCTAAACTCAAGGTTGTGACAGCTGAGACTTGGCTCTGACACATTGCTTTGGTTCTAAAGATCCAGTGACATCTGGTGACCTCTCTTAATAGAAAGGACGAAATGCTCAAAGTCACTCCTGACCTTCATTGAGATGAGATACTATTTTTCCCCTGCTTATTTTCTACCTCTTCTAAAATTGCATAATCAATTCATAGGACATATACTTAACTAGACCTCTCATATGAACTCCCAACGCCCTGCCCTCAAACTTGTTCTCCCAGTGGTCCTCCTCCCAGTCCGCAGCAGCTCCATCCTTCCAGACACTCAGGCCAAAAACCTTGGAATCATCTTTGGTGCCTCTCATTCCTCATGGGTAAATCTAACCAATCCTGAATCTCATTCCTGCATCTTCGCTGCTATGATCATAGTCAAGTGATTCTCATTCCCATTTGGTGATTTTGCCTCCCAGTGTGGACAGTAGACAACATTTGGAGGCACTTTGGGTTTTGGGGCTGCTGCAGGCATTGATGAGTTGAGGTCAAGGATGTACTAAACATCCTGTAATGCAAAAACAGCCCCTCCACCCACCCACCACCTCACCACAGACTGTTTGTTGTTCATTCTAAAACACCTACAGTGCCCAGGAAGAGAAACTTTGCCCTAGTCCAAGCCACTGTGACTCACCGGGCTCTCTCTAGTGTCCTAGCTGCTCTCTCTGCTGCTATTCTTGTCTCTTCCTCATGGGTATTCTCCACACAGCAGCCAGAGTCATCCTGTTAAAATAGTCCAGAATACATTGCTTCCCTCCCCAAACCATTCTTATTACTTTCCTTCTTGTTCAGAAAGATCCAAGTCTTTGACCTTCAAGTCCCTATACAATGCGACCCTCTGGTGCTTCTCTGATCTCATTCCCTCCTGCTCTCAAGCCATCTGGCTACCCTGGGTTGTTCCTTGAATTCTCTGGGTGCATCTTGTGTCAGGGTCCTGCTCTTGTTCTCTTTGCTGTTCTGTATCTTTTCAGACACCTTCTGTCTCTTTGAGTATGTGACTGATTTAAGTCAAACAAAACCAAACCAAACCACAGGCTGTGGGAATCAGAGTTTGAACTGTGGCTCCCTCATTTGCATATGACCTTGGGCAAGTAATTTAATTTCCTCAAACTCCAGCTTTCTCATCTCAATAGTGAGCAATATACCTCCCCCTCCAAGGGTATTATAGGACCATTTAGTACAAAGGCAGGAAAAGCACAGAGCACCTCAGGTACACAGAAAACATTTGATAAATGTTAACTTTTATTTTTGTCATTCTCTGTGCTGTTTTGCCAAGTTTTTCACTTTGTATTTCTAAACATATTTGATGTTCGTATGTTTAAGGTTTTTGTTATTCACTTAAGATGGCAACTGGCTTCAACGAAAGGCTCTTAAGAAATTGCATGAGTTGTAAAGATTGACACTAGTGTTAGAAAACGCGGACACCCACGTTTCACCTCATGAAAGGAGGCTGATGCCGCAGAGTCTGGGAGGCTTGACTTAGTAACTGAGTCAAGTTCAGGGAGTAGCAGGGGTCCCTGTGAGTGAAGTTCAGTATTAAATACTACTGAGACAGAAAGAAGGGCACCTGGAAACCTCCACTATGACCCTCCTGTGACCTTGCAGGGTGGAAAGCTGGAAAAACAGGACAGACCAATCAGAACAGTGCAGAAACAACCAACCAAACAGCTGCTTTCTGCACACCTAATTAGCATAGAGATTGAGCAATGCCCTGGAGAAAATGGATTAAAAAAACTCAGATCAATTTCTCAGGCACCTTCTCTTGGAACCCTCACAATTCTGGGGGCTCTACTCTCTCACTTTACACTTTTCTCATTGTTGGTGAAGTTGATTCTTCCACGTTGTGGGATAAGAACCCAGTCAAGGTCCCACACAAAACTTCTGTTTCACTACCAGTCTTGTTAGAGTGTCGCTCCTCATTCAACCCAACCTTATCATGTCCACAAACCCAACCCAAACTCAGGGCACTTGGCTCTAGGTCCCCAGCATCTCACCCCACCCCTAGCCAGCTGCTCAGGTGAAGGGAAAGTCAGATGGTCAAAGGCTAAGGGGAATGACAGAGTGGAGTTCTTTTATATTGCTGCATCCTGGATCACTGGGGAGCAGGCGAGAGGCTACAATGCCCTGGGAAAGGGTGACCAGAAGAGTGGTGGGGACCCAATCTGTTCTTTCACTGCACTAGGCACATTTAACCTTTTTTTTTTTTTTAGTATTTTTGAAACAGTGTCTTGCTATACACCTGGCAGGTCTTCAAAAGTCTGGGAAGACAGTAAAGTCTCACAATGTCATAATGGAGGTAGCAGGGGAGAGGGGTCAGCACATTCAAACTTTAAGCTCTCTAAAAAAAGTCTGCTGCCAGTACTGCTCCTAACTGTCTTCGTTAATCACATAAAATGGAACATTTCCATTTCCATCCTACCATCTCCCCACAATTTGCACACGCTCTTAGGATTATTGCATTTCTTTGAATTCCTTCGAACTGAAAATAATAGCATGGTGTACATTGGGAAGCCATTAGAAAATTAGAAAGATACCCACTAGTGTTGTCATCCTCAGGCAAGTCATAAACACCCAATAACAACTTTAAAATGCAACGGGCCATTGGCATCCTCCTTAGAGATGTCCTCAAGCAAGTTAAATTAAACAAAGATGAAGTAGATACATAATAGCTACCAGTCAACATTTTAATTATAAATAATGAGACTAGATTAACCTCCCATCAACAGGACTTTGAATGAAGTCCTGAACTGAAGGAACCAGCATTCCTGGTCCTCCCTGCAGCCTCAGGCAGCCCTGGACTTGAGGTTCAAGGTCTCTGGATTGCATTCTCCTCCCCTCCAAGATCAAAAAATGCAGAAAAGTGCTCTCGCAGCACTCCTGGACTTTCAAACGGCCCACAGTAATGGTGGGGTGGTCCTATTCAGGATGTGCTTCTAGAGGTTGCTGAATGGCTGTGGCAAGCTGCCCAGAACTTCCCTTGGAGGCCAGCTCCTGTGTGCTCCTTCAGAGAGGCCAGCTGTGCACCTCCTTACATTTTATAGTGGCTGATTCTGAGACAGAAGGAAGGGTCCCTGGAAATCTCTTATGAGCTCTCTGCGACCTTGGAGGGAGAAAAGAAGGAAAGGCAGGACAAACCGGCCAGGACCAGAACCAACCAATCAGAATGTTGAAAGCCCAGCCGACCAAAATAATGCTTTCTATACATCTAACTACCACAGAGATTGCACACCGCCCTGGAGAAAATGGACAAAAACTTTAGAGTGTGTCACTTCTCTGGCGCCCTCTCTTGGGACTCCCCCAACTCTGGGGACTCCACTGTCCCACTTTTCACCTTTCTCATTATACATGACATTCATTCTTTGGCTGTGAGACCAGAAACTGGTGTTCAATCTCTGTTTCAATTCCACTGGGCTCACCTTCTCTCTGCCAATTTTCTCTTTCCTGTGTGCAATTCCACCCACTTCTTCTCTTCTTCAAAGCGTTATTTGCCAATGCTACAAATTCACACTTGACAGTGTTCGTTTTTCCTTCATGTGTTGGTATAGTGAGGAACTGGATTACTAATACTATCGCTACTAATAATAATAGTAACAAAAGCTAACTTTTTTTTAAATTCTTAGGTTCCACGCTCTAAAGACTCATTTAATCCTTATACCAATCCTCACACCAACTGGAGCTATGTGGTAGGTTTGAGAAGGCCCAATAACCAACACTGCTTCCCATTAGAGTCGAGAGCTGATTGGTGGGTAAACATGGGTGTCTGGGAAGTAAAGATCAAAATATCCTTTATTCTAATAGAACCACCAAGGAAGACCATTGGTTAGGGCTTTAGCTTCCTAATGCTGTAGCCCAGAATTAAACTTTCCATCCAGGCCCACAAAACAGAAGCCTGTTCCCATAATACTTATAGCAGAGCTGAACCTGCCCTTCCTGTGAGGGTTCAGAGAAGGAGCAGGTGGGGGGAAGGATTGAGTAGGGGCAGAAAGAAGCCAGGATAACCTGCTTCATGGGAAACTCCAGGCCAGAGCAGGAGATCCCCTCAAAGCTGTACTATCCCCAGGGTCATGAAGCTGATATACTAAATGTAGTATTTTTCCTAGCCCAACACCTCCCTTCCTGAGCCATGAGGGGAATCCACCTTGAATTGAATGGGAGATGAATTGAGTTAATAAATCCCCACTCCCACCGGGCTGGCTATCAGAAGCCCAAGGGGTCATACCTCTGCACCTGCTCTTGTGCCTGTGAGATTTCACAAATATAAAATACCTACTATGATTCTGGAACACTGTTGCTAGCTAGTTCAGTTCCAGTTTTATGAGTGAGTGAATCTGAAGGACCTCATTGTTTCTATTCATTCAGTCTTTCCCGTTTATTTCAGCATACTCTATGCCAGATCTTGCTGTAATCCAGTCTCTGTCTTGGTCACAGGTCCTGGGGATTCCAGGACATGCTCAAGACAGAAATGAGAGGATGAACAGCTGAGACAGGAGGGGATAAGCCTTTCCAGGGAAGGTCTGGCAACCCAGTTCCAAGGCCAAGTACCTAATGAACCAGGTCAATGTAGTTTTGGGACTCAGAGTGTCTGAGCCAAGGGTGTAGGACATGGACAGTGTTCCTTGGCAAAAATTTCAAGGCTTGGTCTCAGTCTATTTTCTGTTATTCTAAATAAATACCACAGAGTAAGTCATTTATAAAGAATAAAGCTTTATTTGACTCAAAGTTCTGAAGGCTGGGAAGTTCAAAGGCAAGAGGTTACATTTGGTGAGGTCCTTCTTGTTGCTGGGGACTTTCCAAAGACCCAAGGTAGCTCAGGGAATCACGTGGCAAGGCAGGGCATCCTAGCTCAGGTCTCTCCTCCTCTTCTTATGAAGCTGCAGCCCCATTGGATCAGGGACCACTCTGGACCTTAATTACATCTCAGAGATCCCACCTGCAAGCATCACAGTCAGATTAAGTTCCCACCCTCTTAATACTTCTCAATGGGATTCATTTCAACTCGAGCTTTGGGGAAGACACTCAAGCCATGGCAATATCTGATGTAGGTCAGAAAAAGATCAGAAAGCTAGGTCCAGAAAGGGCAAAAGAGGATGAATATGGTGGAGATATTATGTATTCGTGCATGAAAATGGAACAATTGCATCCCAGAGGAACCTGGGAAGGGAGGATGGACTGAAAGCTAGTCAATGGACAAGCCAAACACTCTCTGATGACAGGGATGGAGGCAGGCTACAACGTGTTGGGTGTTGGGTGGAAGAAGGTGCTTCTCCCCCTGCTCACATCCTGCCCTCTAAGCATCCAGGTCTTCCATCAAATGGGTATGTGTGAGCTTGGGACACAGCAGTCCTGGTTTACATTGGCTCTGGGCAGAAGTAGACACACAGCCCAGGAGCAGCAAGCTCTTGATGATGGGGGTGAGGGGTGGTCACAGCTATTGTATAAGCATTACTTTATTGTCTGAAGCAGGATTCTTTGGAGAGTGGAGGTGTCATAAATAATTATTAAAACTAATGACTAAAAATACTGACCTTTCTGGTGTCTTCCAAAAATTTTTTTCCAAGCCTGTCTAAAAGAAAACAGACTGCCCCAGGAGCAGGTGTTTTTAAGTGGAAAACAATAATTTCATGCTCCCTTCCTCTTCCTAGCCAGGAGGCAGACCTGCTGCCCTCACCACATCTTGAGCTGCCTGTGCACACCTGCGTCACCTGCCCCTGAGTCAGCCACCTTCAGCCTGCTGACAGCTTCCACCTCTCCCCTGTTTTTCCCCCTGGGCTTCTCACAGCACAAGCATGCTCTGAGAACATGCCTTGCCAGGAACATCCTGGGCAAATGAAGTCCCCTGGGGCACAACCTTTAGCCAGTGGGGACGGGAACTCACAAGTAGATTCTCTAGGAGTCGCTGTGTGCTGGCCAGTGACTAGAAGGCTCTGCGAGCTTCCTTAGGAACAATTCACTCATGGCTGTGCCTGCAGCTGACTTTTCTCCTTTGCTGCCCTCACTCTCTACTCCCTCACCTCTGTTTTCTAGGATCTTTCCAAGCCACCTGCATCCAAGCCTTGTTAAGGGTCTGCTTTGAGGAGGTCCGAGCACTGACACCAGATACCAATCCAGCCTTGATCTATATTGATTGATGTTCTGTTGGCTTTTTTTTTCCTTAATTCTAGGGATACAAAGATAAATAAACCAAGGTCTCTGCTCTTGACAGAAAAAGGAGACAGCTGAAACACAGTGCTAAGACCAAGTCTCAGAGCCAGGCCTCCCAGTGGCCTGCAGATGGCCCTCCTTTTATGTCCTTACCAAAGGGTAGTGATGGTTACAGAGCCACACCACTGCTGCTGAGACCCAGCCCACTGCTCTGAATTCCTCAGTCCACTTCTCTGAGGGACAATAGCATATTCTTTGCCTAGGAGATATTTATTACACACCACACCCCAGACACTGTGGTGGGTACATAGAGGTGGGCAGAGCCCCATCTGGTAGACAAATGAAACAGTGGAGCCAATTGGAAACCAGATTTCAAAAATGCCTGATGTTTTGGTGGCACTAGGGACCTGCAGACATCTATTTGCATGAGGGAAGTAGTCTTTTTTGAGGAGCTGAAGGGTTGGAGGAGATGAAGGGTTGGAGAAGACACCCAGGTGCTCATTTTCTAACCCAGGCCCAGAAGGACCGTTGTCCAGGAGTGTGTGTTGCTTTAGCGAGCAGGTGACAAGCACAGTGCAGAGGGAGGGAAGGCAACACCAAAGCTTGCAGGTGTCAGCTCAAGCAAGATCGCAGGGACAGCCACCACTCTGGCACCAAAGGGCATGGTAACTTTGGAATGTCAACCCAACAGGGACACATCACTGTGGCCACAGAGGACACCAGGAGCATCTGTGGAAGATGCAGGCCACCCTCACAGAGCCTGGCAAACAGTGAGATCACCGAGGGAGCCGCAGGGTGAGAACCAAGAGGCTGTGACTGAGCTCCTGCTATGCCTCTCAGGACACACCTGAGGACCAGTGAGACGAAGCATAGGCCCTGCAGGTCCCACATGATACAATGAAGGTGAAACTTGACTCTTCCTATAAATGCCATCCCCTTAGTAGCCAGGGCTGAGAAACACTGGGAATGCAATTAGTTATAATGCCCTGGTCCATATTACAGAAGAGGCTGTTCTTCAGAGCTTGGCACACACCTCAGAAAGAAATGTCCTCAGCCTAGACAACAGAGGTTTTCCTGAGGAGGAGCAAGACCTTAAAGGATGAGCAGAGTCATTTTTATATGGGAGAAGGGAAAGCTGAGACTTCTGGAACATGAAAAGAAAGCAGTCAGAAAGGGCATGGCCTGAATGCAGGAAGTCCAGCAGGAACAGAACACAGGAGTAAACCAAGGATTACAAGAAATGAAGAAAAGATAACTTCTCACCACATGGATCTCTCCTAGAGCTACTCAGTGACCTCAGAACATAGCAGCTGATGTCCCCAGAGAAAGCCAAGAAGACAAGACTTTCAAGAATGTGTCAAGGATTTTAAACTTCCTTCTGGAAGCAACAGGAAATATCTGATATATTAACATACATTATTAATATACATATTAATATCTAATTAGATATTAGATACTGAATGCTGCTTTAGCTGTGGATTTACAGTTATGTGGATTAGGGGAAAGGAGAGAATTCAGTTAAAAGGAGTTCTGGTTATTTTCCATTTGTTCCCCCACTCTAGACCCATTCTCTACCCTCTCTGACTTGCTTTGTGCCCCAAAATGTTGGTTGATTTGGGGCTGTATCAGCCTGGGTTCTGAATGCTTTTGCCCACTGGGAGTCTTAGCAAGAGATCAGAGGGCAGTAAGATGGACAGTGGGGTGTTTAATTACCTGCTTCCCCTTGCCTTGCCACAGTTCTGGCAATAGTTGTGTCTCTCTCTGTCTGAAGTCATAACTCCAGGGAGACACCCCCTTCCAGTCTAGTGTTCATTAAACTCTGCCATCACCATTTTCTCCCCTAGAGCTTCTAAGCCTCAGTAATAATGGTTTTCAGCTGTAGCCAACCCAATACCCCAAACTATATTGGTGCCCTGACCTTCTCACATCATTCTCCAGTTAGACCCTTTGAGGGGGTCTTCCCCTTCCTGCAGGGCTCTGACACAGGAAGCAATTGTTTTATCCAAATGAGGGCTGGTAGGGACTGACAGAAAGCAGGGGCAGAAGGAGCACAGGTAAATGTAGAGATTCAGGAGCTCTCTTACAGGTAGGTGCAATGGAACTAAATGGACTAAATAGATGAGATGAGTATATGTTATCTTTTGCTCTGTAACAAATTATCACAAATTTAGTGTCTTTAAAAAATGTCGCATCCTTATCTTGCATTTTCTGTTGGGGAGGAGTTCAGGCATGGCTTAGTGACTTCTGGGTCTCCCATGATGCTGCAATCAGGTTATCCACCAGGGCTATGGTCTCACCCGAAGGTTGGATGGGGCAGGACCCACTTTCAAGCTCACATGTTTGTTGACAGAATTCAGTTGCACTAGAGGCCTCAATTTCTTTTGGCTGTTGGTCAGAGGCTTCCCCCAGTTCCTGGCAAACATGGCAGCTTGCTCTATTAAAATCAATAAAAGAGAAGTTCTATCAAGATAGACAGTACACTCTGATAGACTCTAATCAGAACTGTGACATCATCACCTTTGCTATAGTATATTGGTCAGAAACAAATCACAGATCCTGCCCACACTCAAAGGAGGTGATTACACAACAAAGTGACCTCCTGAAGATGGAGATCACTGGAGCCGTTCTACTCTGTCTGTCACAGGGGGGACAGGAGGTGACTCCATTTATCAAGACAGAATTGAAGAACAAGAAAATTGGGTTTGAGGGGCAATGAGTGGGGCGGTGAATCTTAGAGTCACTGGAGATCAGAGAAAGAGGTTATCTCCAGAGAGGTTTAGAATTGAGTTCAGTCTACCTGTAGAAAAGAGATTAGGGGCAGAGAGTAAGACAGGCCTTGGAGACTCTGAGGTAGTTTTTCTGGTCCTATTTATTTACTAGAAAAATCATTATGAAACAGACCTGAGACCAAATCCCTGTAGGAAAGATGAAGGGGAGGAAAACACATTTGTATTTTCAAGAGCAGGAACTGTGTGTTTTAACAGATGCATTTCCTTGTTTACTGAAAGGGAACAGGAACCAGACCGACTGTCTCGAGTCTTGAATTTATTCCCTAAAGAAAAGACCTAGGCTTCTTCCAAGAGAAAAGGGCACTCATGTGGCCTTCTGAGAGGGAGCTTTGGATTCAGAGTTAAGGTAGCTAACAAGTTGAATGGGGTGGGGGTGACATGAAAAACACTGGGGTAGGAAGCTTGCAAACTGCTTCTTAGCTCTCTGCTGCCCTGTGACTCAGTGTCCTCAGCCTGTTTCCAGACCCACTCCATGGGGACATAATCTGTCCACTTACCTTCCTGAGCTGTCACAGGGACCACAGAGCACTCATTTCATAAGAGTTAGAAGACACTACTGTGGCAAAGCATAGAGAAGTAAGACATAGGCCCCATCCTCCATTACTGTACAAGCCTGTTGCTAAGTGCGAACCTGCTTTATTCAGAGCGTGGCCAACAAAATACCAAAGAATACCTGCTCCACTGCCAAATGTCATCCCAAACCTGAAGTACAAGCTTCCTTAGGAGGAAAGTTAACTGAACTGCCCGTGAGAGTTCTCACCACTATGATAGAGCCCCAAGTTTTTGGACGTGGTTATATTTTTCTCCAAGACTTACCCATTCATTTAGCAAATACATCCTGGTATAATTTTTAAAGTCAATTTCAGTACTGTGTCATGTAGAGACAACAGAAAACCACATACCATCCTTGACCAATACCCATGATCCCTTTGTGTCTCAGTTTCTTCATCTGTAAAATGGAAATAATAGCAATAGCACAGTAAATAGTCCATCTTGAATCAGAGGATCAATAGAGGGAATAGCTATAAAACTGTTTCTTAAGTTAAAATGTTGATATAAATCTAAGCTAACTTTACTTTCTGTTATATCTGTTTCAGCTCAGTCTGGGGATCCATGGAGATAAATCTAGCAGCATGTAGCTCCACTTGACCTTGACAGAGGACAATCATTGTAAATAAAAAAGAGTGGGCTCTTCCCCAAGATACTGTGGCATTCTGCTTCTTTCCCTTGTCAATGGAAATGGAAACCGAAGTACAAATGCTGAGGAGACTGCAGTTTTAGAGTTCATCAGTGGGAGAGCTGGAACAAGGAAACCTAAGGTCCGGCAACCTGATCCCAAGGCTTTGTCTGTGACCACACAGCATCTTGCTTCACCACCATCCAAAAGCACATGACCCATGTGGCTTCCAGTTTCTGCACTGACTCTAAAGATAGTCAAAGGTCACAAGACTCTCACAAGTGGAGGCAGAAACTTGTTCTTATTTTCAAACAAGCTTAGCTGAGATCTAAACCACCCTGGATGGGTCGTGATGGTATAAAACAATTAAATACACAATATGGACATGAAATCGTTTATCCTTGGTTTTGTTAGATGACATCCATTGTTGTTAAATGGAAAGATAGACAGTGTGGGATCACTATTTAAAAACCACTGTCTACAGGTAAGAGGAAGTTCTGTGCTCTTGTCAGAAGTTACTCTTCTCTTGTGACCATGGCATAATCCAAGTCAGCCAGTCATATTCACCTGATTTCCTTCAGACCAGGGGTGTTGAGGGGACAACTGTCTCTCATATCCTTCAGCCTACTCTTCCTCTTAGAAATAGACCTTCAGTTGCCAAGTCTTAGAAGAGCCTTTGGTCACCCAGGTAGAAATAAATCACACAAAACCCATGTATCCAAGCATGGCCATATGATAAAGTGTGTGTCAGAGGAATAGGAGTAGAAGCAACATATACAACTTCCCTAAAAAGAAATGACTAGCTTCCATTCCTCTCTCTCCTCCTTCTCTCAGACTAGAATGTGGATGCAGTAATGATCTCACCACAGTCAGAGCCAGGTCCTCCAATGGGACAGGCTGGACTTGGAGGACTAAAATCTAGAGTGAGACTCAGTGACTGAGATGAGACCTGGGAGACCAACTGCCTGCAGAGTTGGTACTCTAAACCAAACCCTCAGCCTTCTCAAGCTGTGTTCAATCATGGAGGAACAGACAATGAGCAAAACTACATATGTAGTGAAGAAATGAACTGTGTATGGTACAGGATGGGATGGAAGGTAGCTGCCTTGCACCAGGAGGTCAGAGAAGGCCTCTCTGAAGAAGGATGACTGAGCCATCTGACTGAACCGAGGGAGAAAATTGTTCAAGGTAGGGGAAGGGTGTTGACGATGAGGACTCAATAAGAACAAAGCCATCTGTCCTAAAGATGAGCTAGGATTTAGGGAAGGCCACTAAGGTCCTGGGCTAAAGATGAGTGCCTAGGCTTTCCTCACAGTCCTGTCTCTCTGCAGGGACTGAATTGGTAGCTCTCTCCCACCCAGTCAGGAGTTCAATGACAGATCTCCATTCCCTGGTGGCCACCAAGACAGACCAGGTCACTAAGCTGGTTCTCACTACAGGAAATAAGGGCAAGACAGAGCTCAGATCTGAGTACAAAGTGGGCCTGCGTCTCAGGAGCCAGGCAGTAGGCCACTTAGTAAACTGGGATATGAGATTAGAGCCAGCAAGCAGCAGAGGGTCTGAAGTGGACTTTTCCAGGAAAGAGCAGGAAATCCTCCTCCATCCACACCCCATTCACTCCCACACAAGCTGGACGTGCTCCACTCATCTTTGTCTCTGCTTCTTTCCCTTTTGTTAACTCCATGCGAGCCATATCTACCACTTTCTGCCTCAAATTCCAGAAATTGCTCTTCCCTCTATCTGGAATTCCCTGCCCTGGAAAGCCCTCACCTACTTCAAGCTTTCCACAGAAGCCACCCCTCAGGGAGGCCCACCCTCACCACCTTCTTCCAAGTTTCACACACATGGTCAGGGAGAGAGGCTCACTAGCTATCTCTGGTAGGGTACCCAGTTCAGCCAAGGACAGAAAACAAATATTACAGCACTTCAGGTGCAAGTTGACAGCTGCGGGCTTCCAGTTGTCAACCAGCATTCCCCTTGGATTGTCCTGGGAGATTTGGGGGACCAAATTAAAATTCCAGCATTCACAGATAAACCCCTAACATTTGGGTCTGGGTACATGAGGGGTTTTGTTTTTGTTTTGGAGAGGGTTTTAACTAATATATTCACAAAATTAAAACTCCAAAACATACAAAAGGGCATTTCAGGGAAAATCCCTCCTACCCCTCTTTCCATCTGACTCCCTTCTCCCTCTACTGAAAGCCACAAATGTTGTCAGTGTCTGTTGTTCCTTCCAGAGACTCCTAAACAAAGATGTTTGTATCTCCTCCCACCCAAATGGTGTCACACTACCTGCATGCTCTTTGCTTTTGTCACTTAAATGTCTTAAAGATGTCTCGTCTCCCCTCTGTTTCATAGCAGTTTAGTAATTTCTTTGGTGTGCTATCATGTTTCATTTAAGCAGTTCCCTGCTGATGGCATGTGGGCTATTTCTAATTGTTTGCTGTTGAAAGCAGTACTGTAGTCAGTAACTTTGTTCACAGGTCACCCCACCATATGGGTAAATTCTTGGGGGGGTTGCTGGATCAGGGGTGCAAGCTGTCTCAGTTTTGATAGGTAGCACTAGACTGTCCTTTCTACAAAGACCCCAGTGTGAATGCGTACATGGCTTGATTTTAGCCCTCTTGGGCTGAGAAGCTAAAACTACTGAAATATGACGATTTCAGGAAAAAAAAAAAAGGCACCACTTTGGAGCTCAATAAGTGTTTGTTAGGTAAGTATTCAGGAGGAGGCCAAGAAGGCAGGAGGCTGGATAGATGAACATATCAATGGGTGACAAAATTCGAGGCAACTCAAGTACTGCCTCCTTCCAGAAGGTCCCACAAAACTTCAGACTGCGTTTGCCCTTCTCCCTTTCATTGTCAAGGCCACAGAGTTTAAAACTTAATGTTCTCTGCGTCCTAAGTGTCCTCAAATTACAGATAAATTCCTGGAGAGCCGGGACCACAGAGAACAGCAGTTAAGAAACCCAGCAGATGGACTTGCATCTCCACCATTTGCCAGCTGTAGGGCTCTCGAGTCACTAACTGGTGTGGCGCCAGTTGCCTCAGACCTCTGGGGGTGACAGCATTTGTACCTTCCTGCTCCATAGGTCGTGTGAGAGAATCAGACCCACTGACACGAGTAATGAGCTCTGAACCTCTGCCTTCCAGTAGCAAGCCCTCGGGGAAGGGTCGCTGCTCGCTGGGATCCTGTTTCTAATGTACTTTCATCGTTGCTTAGCATGATGGTGGGCAAGCCAGAGCTAACGTGCTGGTATTTCGCCACCAGTTCCGTGTACTTCAACCAGTGAGCAATTTTAGGTGGATGACGCACGCACGTCGTTCTCGTTCCTCTGAACAGCTCTGATTTTCTCCACCTAGATCAGGTCAAGGCAAGCATTGAGCAAGCATACGTTAACTTATCTATGAATATTTAACTTCAGCTACCTGGAGCCAAGTCTGCAGTCACAAGGAAGACAGCAACATCTTCGTCCCCATGGAGGCTTCGTTTTAGTGGAGGTGACACAGCCTACAGAGCTAAGCAAAAGAGGTGACCATCCTGGGGAAATTACAGCATGAATAACTTTGCTCTGGAAGTGGCAGAGATGAAATTATCCAAATTGTCTACCCATCCTGTCCAAAGGTACCTGTTCGTTCATTTTAGCCACACAATTTTTACCTAAATGCTCTGAATTTTGTCTCTTGAATATCTCTTTAATGAGATCCACTCTCCTCCTTGCCGACTTCATATTTCCTCTCAAATATAGCTGCTAATGATGTCTGCATGTGCCAGACTTGAGCAAATGTTGAGCTGCACACTACGGTGTGCTGTTAATTCCATTCTTGACTGGCACAGGCGGGATCCTTGAGTGCCAACAGATGCTGCTCCCCGGGGCTTCTGTGCCCAGCCACCAGCTTTGCTGAGGAAGGAGAGAAACTGTCATTTGAATATAATTTATTGTGTTGGGGAAGGGTGGTGGCACGACAGAAAGGTACTGACCACAGTAACACAAATGAATTGTGATGGATGGCACCCAGGTTGCCCTTTCAAAGGAACCTGCTTGTAAGGCAATAAATATTTGCGAGGGTGAGGTGAGCTCTCCACAGCTGTGCCAAGTGCACGCCTCTAGCTGGTCAGGTACCGTGCCTGATGGAGTCCAGATGAATAGATATAGGGAAGAAAATTATCACACGAGCCGCAGTGTGTAAGGACAAGGACACCATGAACAGACGCTGGGATTTGAGCAAGTTACTGAGCAACTCTGGGCCTCCTGTCCTTGCATGCAAAACGGGAATTCTAGTAACACGTTATTTGCAGGGTTGTTGGGAGAATTCCACGAGTTAATATATAGAAAGCCACTAAAATAGTTCCTGCCAGTTAGCATAGCCTACACTGATGCTTGCTAGGTTTGTGGTGACTCAGTGAATTTTGCTCTCTCCAGAGCTAAGCCTGTCTGTTCCAACTTCTCTTAACTCCAGGACTGCCCTGCATTTTCAGCAGAACATGAATGGCAGTCTACTACATCTACTTGAGTTTCTGCTTTTGCTCTTAGCCCTACTTAGGTTTTATATGAGTGTCTTCTGTTTATTTATTTGCATTTCAATTATGTGTAGAAAAAAATTTAAATACTGGAAATAAATGTTCCAAATCATTCATAGTGGTTGACTTTGAGTGACAGAACTTTGAGGGACTGGTTTCCTTCCTTTGGTTTTTTTTTTTTAATGTTATTAAAAGTTTGCTTTATATCTGGGCACAGTGGTGTATGCATTGGGAGGCTGAGGTAAGAGGGTCATGAGTTCAAGGCCAGCCTGGGCTACATAGTGACACCCTGTTTCAAAAAAAAAAAAAAAAAAAACAAAGGAAGAAAGGAAAGGAAAGAAACCAAAAGCATTTGCTTTGTACTTCTGCTGAGTCAAGCACTAGTTACCACTTATGGCTAGATTGCTTGTGTGCTCTCCAAATGTCAGCACAGTCAGTTGGCCTTGGCTTATCAAAAATCAAAAAATAAACCTGGCACAGTGGTACGTCCACATCTAGACTGTTCAGGTAAGGAGAACTCTGTTTTCCATTTACTTTAGCTTTTAGTTCTTGGTTATATCTCCAAATACACAAGAATCGAGAGACTCCTGCTACCCCTATAAAGAAATTAACAGCAAGCCAACTCCAATTTTTTTGAAAAATTGCAAATTAGTATCTTGACCAAATAAACCCTATAGCCATTAAAACATCGGACTAAGGCCAGGCACCAGTGTCTCATGTTTGTAATCCTAGCTACTCAGGAGGCAGATATTAGGAGAATCGTGGTTCAAGGCCAGCCCAGGCAAATAGCTCATGAGACCCTATCTCAAAAATACCCAACACCAAAAAGGGCTGGCAGAGTGGCTCAAATGGTAGAGTACTTTCTTAGCAAGCCTGAGGCCCTGAGTTCAAAGCCCAGTACCACCAAAACCAAGAAAACAATGGACCGAGCTGTGTGAGTTTCTCTACAGGCCAAGCACACCCCAAATCCCATTTCATAGCAGGAGTCCAGGAAGAAGCTGCTGTGGTGGTTCTGGTGATGCAAGGTCCAGGGTCCTCATCTGGTGATGGCTTCCTTGCTTGCAGAACCCCAAGCTGTACAAAGCATCACACGGCAAGAGACAGAGTGTGGATATGTATGTCCCTTCTATTTTTCTGTGTTTCCCAGATTTCTAAAACACATTATGCATGTTTTTATTTACAATGGGATTGTATTAAATGGATGTTAAAGCTGGGGAGAAAGCAGATTGAGTCCATTCTTCCTCATCCTGGAGTAACTTAGAAAACCTCCTTCTTAGAGCACATGAACAAGAAATTAAGATCGCGGTGCCACGCACAGGACAAGACCCGGATGACCTTTTACTGTTTATTGAAGGGTCATTTCTGGGCTTGGGGATTTGCCTGACCTAGAAACACCTAGACTTGTGCAACTACATAACTTCATGTATTTTACTACATATGTGGTAAAGGTGAATATATATATCATAAACCATTTAAAATTACAGCCAAGGTCTGGCAGAATGGTTCAAGTGGTAAAATGCCTGCCTAGCAAGGGTGAGGTCCTGAGTTCAAACCCCAGTACTGTACCCCAAAAAATAAAATTAAATTAAAGCCGAAATAAATAGTAACAAAAACAATGGTATCTCCCCTGTGTAAGAATGAATTGCTCCCATTTCGGGTGGTTTCCTGAGTTCCTCTTGATTTGGGCACTTTTGTTATCAAGGTCCTTGCCTGAATCTGAGGTAATTATGTCACCTGGCAGCTGTAAAGACCATTTCTCCTGCAACAATACCACTCAAATTTTCATTTATCTTTCCCAGTTTCCTGCTCACCTGAAAATCTGTTGAAAAGAGATTATAGGTTTGATAGATTGGATAAAAAAAAAAAATAAAGACAGTCTTATTTCCCACTAACCTGGTAGAAGAATGCAGCGTGAAAGCTCTAAGGCAGGTTGTCTGAGCTCAAGAATTCAGGGGGGATTAGAAGTCCTCATCTATCATCGACACTCCACAAATCAAGGCGTCTCATGGAAGATAAGGAACAGGAATGAGGAGGGGCACATGCCCTCTCTCTGCTCTGTGCCCCCAATTTTGCAACTTATTGTGACAATAGAAAACTAGGGAAAAAACAGAATTGCCCAAAATAGGATAGAACCTCTTATTAATTATATATTAGCAAAGTAATGTCATGCAATAAATCTCTCCACAACTTGGTGACCTAAAATAGCAACCCTGTGTGGTTTCCCTGGGCTTAGCCAAGCTTGAGGCCCCATCCCTCATGCAGTGGTGGCCGGCTGGGGGACAGTCCCCCTAATCCACATTCTCTCTTATCCTCCAGCAGGCCAGGGCAGGCTGGTTCACCTGTGGCTGGGAGAGAATGAATGTGCTTACAGTCTGCGGGGTTCCACATGCAGTTCCCTACTCCTTCCACTGCATTCCATCCACCAAAGACTAACACAGGGCGGCCCAGCTTCCGTAAATGGACAGTAGCTGCGAAGTCATGTGACAAAGCATGTCGCTGGAGGATGGGTGGAAGACGAGGGCCACATTGGCAATCAACCTACCACAAACTTGAAACATAATGGTAGTGACATGAGTGACACCAATCATGACATAGGTTTCGTTGTTGTAATTGCTCTGAGATCATGTAAATCACAAGATTTTCATCAAGATAGACATGAGATGTATATTCAAAATTTTCATCGAACACCATCTGAGAGGACATCACAGCTGCCACATCAGATCTTGCTCCTCCACACCCCTTCAGAAGCTTCTCCCTTCGGGAAACTCCCCTTGCTTCCTGACAACTCGTGGAAGGTGATTCTGAGTCAGCGGTCTCCTCGGAATGAAATCCCACAGCCCTGCAGTGGGCTTGGAGGTCCCCAAGATGATCAATTATCTCTTCAGTCCCAAAGAACACAGAGCAGGAGACCATTGCAGATGATTTAGGCATTTTAACAAGGTCTCCTGATCACAGGCTTTTTCTCACACAATCAAGTTTTGACAAAAAGTAGAAATATAATATGACTTGAACCATTACTCTGCTCCTTGAAAAATGCCTTCTTTTAAATGCAGTTCTAAAAACCTATAGTATAATTGCAACCATGTAAAATTACATGTAGGAGAGGACAATGATGGGACAGAAATACACAAAAAGGAAAACCGTTCCAAGGATGAGATGCTCAGTTGTGTTTTCCTCATTTTTCAAAATGTTCTTTGATGCTGGGTTACACTGTCTTACAATAAACCGGGGGAAAATGTAAATAAGTTGAAGGGAAAGATTAATGAGCATTTATCTTCAACAGTATACACATTGTACAACAGCAGGGGCTCAGTATTGTCTTTTCATTTTATAATCCTCAGGCTGACAATGAAATATTCAAATGCCAAGAAACAAAAAAGCCGCTCAGAATTATACTTGAGGAGGAGTTATGTGACTCCACTATCATTACTTAATTCATACAGAGTGCCTGAAATAAGTGGTTTTATCTTCATCTTGTGATTTTTTTTATTCAGTAGATTTCTATAAATGTGTCTAATGGTGACAAACCAGCAGTACTCATGTACCGAAGCGTATCGAACAATGCAATCAAAGTAATTTGAAAAAATAACAAAAGAATAATCAGGGCTATATATTCACTGGGTGGTTTTGAATACAAATGCAAAAATTTGGGTAAGTGTGCATATAATTAACGTATCTGAAGCCAAAAAGAAAAACCTGGCTCAGTAAGAAACATTTAACTTGGAGAATCAAATAATAAAGTTAATTTAATGTAAACACAAAAAGGAAACATGTTTCATATGTTGTTTTCTAGGGTTGAACCCAAAGCTTTTCTAATCAGAAGTTTGATAAAAGGATGTGGCATGATTTGAATCAGAAAAGTAGTTTTTTGCTCTTATGACTACTTGGTCACTTGTGAGAGGTGAAGCCATGGTTTCCGCCAGTTCTCAGTCCCCACCCCTCCTCGGACTTCCCCACCAAGGCCAGAAATAATCACAATAAGAACATTTCATATCCTCTCTGTGCTGATTCTTTTGAAATTATTTTTGCATATATTTTTCTCAACCAAGAGCCTTCTAACCCAGAGAATTGAATAGCAGTCATTATCATCCTCATTTTACAAATTAAAAAAAAAAAAGGAACAAAGAGATATAAGTAACTAGTTCAAGGACATACAATTGGAAAGTGACAGGACTGGTTAGGATCACCCTAGGAGCAGCTGAAAAGGAGGGCACTTGCAGATGCTGCCTATAATTAAGTAAAAATGCACACTTTGACATGCTTGTTAGAGAGATAAAAAATACAAAAGCAAAAAGGAGATCACTTTGAATGGCCACGATTGCACGCTCAGAGAGAAACACTCGTAATACCTTGGAGTAGCTCATTCCTGCTGTAACGATCTTGCTTTGTACTTCACTGAGCAAATGGAAGTAGAAAGAACTTCCACACTCTCCCACCCCATCAGTGCCTGGGTGCTCCGTCTTCCTTTCCAGTATAAGGGACAAACTGACCATGATTCTACTATGCATTCTGCACCCCACCCTGGTTCCTTTCACGTACTCCAAGGTTCACTCTGTAATTAGTTCCTGTGTCATAGTTCTCCTCATGCCAGCTCTTTTCCATCAGTTAGGCATTTTAATATTGTTCCATTTCTCAGAACAAAGAAACAAATCATGAACAAACGTTTGTGGCCTCCACATCCTTTCTCCCACTCCAGCCTGATTTCTCTGCTCCTGTTTATAACCACCATCTTCAAAGAGCTCTCTAGACACCCTGGCTCTCAATGAGTCATTTTTGTTTTGTTTACAGTACTGGGGTTTGAACTCAGGATCTCACACTCACTAGGCAAGCGCTCTACCACTTGAACTATTGTTATAGTTCCTCTTGTTTTTAAGACAGGGTCTGGTGCTTACTTTTCCCAGGCTGGCCTGGAAACATGATCATCTTACTTCTGCCTCCCGAATAGCTGGAACTACAGGTGCACACTATAAGCACAGCCCTCATGTTGTGTCTTGAACACACTCCAAGAAGACTTTTGTCCCTGCCACTACACTAAGGCTCACCTGCCCATGCCAGTGACTTCCAGGTTCCCAGTGCACTTCTTAATGCTGCAGCAGCATTTGATGCCATCAGTCTCACTCCTGGAAACACCTTCTTTCTTTGGCTTCCAAAACACAGCTCTCTTAGTTTCACTCCTGCCTCCCTGGCCACGTCTCACCTCTTTGGGCAATTTGTTATGGTTTCTTTATTATGGATCATAAATGTCCCCCAGCTTGTTCCCCAGCCCATGGTGCTTGTTCTCCAGTCTACGGTGCTATCAGGAGTTGGTGGAAGTTTTAGGAGGTGGAGCCTAGTGGAAGGAAGTTAGGTCATTGGGGGCCTTGAAGGAGATACTGGAATCCTGACTCCCCTCTCTCCCTTTACTTCCTGTGGTGAAGTGAGCAGCTTTGCGCTACCAAGTGTCTCCACCATAATGTTCTGCCTTACCACAGGGCCCAAAACAGCAGAGCCAACCAACCACGGACTAAAACCCCCAATACCATGAACCAAAACAAACCTGCCTTCTTTGTAAGTTTATTTTCTCAAGTATTTTGTCACAGTGATGGACAAACCTAACATTGACTTTCTAATAGTCTATCTCAACACCCACTTACCTGGCAATCTCAGAAGTTCCCTGATCTTAAATTAACCTGTGTGTTGGTAATTCCAACACACAGGCCTGCCCTCTCTCCTGAGCTCCAGAATTGCATATTTCCACGTGGATGTCTAATAGGCGGACATCCCTCTATGGCCTTACTATTTGCTTATACATGATATCAGTGCTGATTCACTGAGAATCCTTTCTAAGTGGACAGTGTCCACTGGACTCCAGTTGATACTTTTTAATGCCATCTCTACCCTATAGCTATCTCAACATTAAATTGCCCACGCTAAACTTGACTCCAGCCTTCCCATACTTGGTCCTGTCAAAGTCTTGTTCATCTCAAGTAAGTGTCCTGAACTCACTGCTCCCTCTGCCTGGAATTCTCTTCCCCCAGACACCTGCTTCATTTGCTTCTCTTCCGCATTGAAGCCTCTGTTCAAATATCAGCAGATGAGCAGTGAAATCTTTCCTCACACCCTAAGTCCAAGGGGGCCCCACCTCCCCCCCTTGGTCTCTGTCCCTTGCCTCTTTTGTTTTGCTGTGTTGCTTTTCACATTGAATGGTAAATGAATATAAAATATAGCAGGATGTGATACACGATGGGCAGATTTGTTCATTCATTTGTTTACTTTCAGTCTTCCCTCCACTAACACTTAAGCCTAAGCTAGGCAAGGATGTACTTTAAATTTCAGCTCAGTGCTTTCTACTCAGGACCTAGATGGAATAATATTTCACACACAATAGAACTTTTTGTCTTCTGGGGGAAAACAGAAATTAAACAAATACGTGGGCAAACTTATCACGTCATGTTTCATACAACTGAATGATTTAAGCTATGGAGGAAAATGTAACAGGTATAAGAGTAGAGAATGAGGAGGAGAGGTGGGTCACTAAATACCTATATACATGTATAATACAGAAAAATGAGACATTGTTAGTCAGCTTTTTACAGCCGTGACAAAATACCTGGGCTAAAGAAACAAAAAACATAAGGGAGGAAATGTTTATTTTGCCACCTGGTTTCAGAGGTTTTGGTCCATGGTCACTTGGCTCCAGCTTCTTGGCCCATGGTGAGAGAAGACATCATGGCAGGGAGCAGGTAATGAGGAAAAGTGACAAGTCAGACAGACAGAAGCAAGGAGGGGCTGGGGACATGATGTAGTCCCTTCAACTAGTCCCACCTAATTTCCATCAAATTATGAACCTATCAATGGATGGATCAGAGCCTTTGTGATTCAATCCCTTTCAAATGTCCCACCTCTGAACATTGATCCCTGGGGACCCAGCCTTCAACCAATGAGTCTTTGGGGGACATTATAGATTCCACTGATAACAAATACTTTTGAAGCTGGAGAACATGGCTCAAGTGGTAGAGAGTCTGCCTAGTAAGCATGAGGCCCTGAGTTCAAACCCAAGTAGCACCAAAAAAAAAAGAAAAACTTTTGTAAGCTGGGCATGGTGGTTCATAACTGTAATTCCAGCTATTCAGGAGACAGAGATAGGAGGAACATGGTTCAAGGCCAGCTCAGGTAAAAGTTAGTGAGACCCCATTTCAAAAACAAGCCAGGCATGGTGATGCACAGCTGCAATCCCAACTACCAGGAGGCCAGCCCAGGCAAAAGCATAAGGCTCTCTGAGAAACAAACTAAAAGCAAAAAGACTGGGAGTGTGACTTTGGCGGTAGAATGTTTGCCTAGAAAGAATGAGGCCCTGAGCTCAATCCCCAGTACCACAAAAATTAACAAATACCATTGTATGGCCTAATTTTTTTTCACTAAAATATATCCCCAATATCATTTTATATCAGTTAACACTCCTTTACAACATTATTTATTATGACTACATAAGATTCCATTGTATAGCCTGACTATTTAACCAACCCAGCATTGACAAATATTTAGGTGACTTCCAGTATCTTCACCCTTATGTACTAGGTTAATTTTCCCTTCCAGACCTGCTGCCCAGTGTGTCACCACAGCCACACGAAGCCACCGACCACTAAAAATGCAGTCAATCCAAGTTGAGATATGCTGATGTGTAAGACTCATATCAAATTTCTAAGACTCACTATAAAAATGAATATAAAATATCTCATTAATAATTTATTATACCTATTATGTATTGAACCAAGTATATTTTGCTATGCTAAACACATTACTAATTTTAATTGGTTTCTTCTGTACTTTTTAATGTGACTTCTGGAAAGTTCCTGTTAGATCTGCACTCACGTGTGTGACTCTGGCTGTATTTCTACTGGACAGGGCTGGTGTAGGCTGTTAGAAGAGGAAACTGACATTCTATTAATTATTCATCGCTTTGAGTTAACAAGCCATTCTCTTAAAAATCAGCTCAATTCAAGGCTCTCACCTTTCCGATGATAGTCTTAATTTGTTTGCTTTAATATTTCCTTCCAGTTGCCATAGGGAAATAAAAGGGTTTATGTTGCTAAATTAAAAAGTAACTTTGGTATTTTATGTGACTATTCTGATACCATTTGTTCTGTTAGCAACTGCAACCTACAGTCCACCACAGTCTCCCCTAAAAGGGGTGGGTACTCCCTGTGTTTATTGTTTAAGGAGAAGCAGGTGGGCAGGCAGGAAGTGAAACTCGAAATGTGGCCTGAAATGCCACACACACAGACACTCAAATTTTTCATTCCTGGTGTCAGAGGCTTATATATATCCTCTGCCCATGACTATGGTTAGAGAAAGAAGCATCTCTTTACAGATCACAGATGAGTGCAATTAACTGACAAGTCACAGGCTGGCCCAGAAAACTCCTATTACTCTGTTTATCTCTTTCACTTTCCTCAATATAAGATTGAGTCATACACTACACCCTTCTCTTAGCTCTACTTTGGGATATCAAGGGAAGGATAAAGTATCCAAGATCAAGACTATAAGCTGGGTTTTTTCTTTGTACAAATATATCTTGAGCATTTTGCTGTCATGTATTTTTCCAAAGAGTCATCTGTAATGGCTGCATAATATTCCATAATATAAAAATGTCAATCTTAATAAATTCTCAACTGGTTTTTCTCCCCATGTCTCTCTCCCTTCTTCTCTTCCTTTCTTGTTTCTTTTTGTTGTTAACACTACAATGACTATCCTCATGTATAATTCTGATTCTCTCTGTTTTCTTTAGAGAAGTGTGGAGTCATTGGTTAAGAAGATTTTTGAGACTTTTGCTACATTTTAAAAAACTGGCATTCAGAAATATATCAATTTATTCTACCACTAGCATCTCTCTTGTTTCTTGTAATTTCAAGATTTGGAAGAATTGTGTTCATTTCAACAAGTGGAGGAGATATGTGTGGTCCTCATTGAACTGCTGTTTGCTCAGTGCTCAGAGTTTCCAAGAACCCAAAATTAAAGCTCACGACCATCTCTTGGCTCAACCCTGCAAGCTTGTGCAGGCTTGGGAACCAAGAGCTCAAGAAGGCATCCTAACACTTCAGAACACTTCAGTTCTGAGCTGTGTCATGTTAAACAAGATACTTCACTACTTGGACCTTTGGTCTTCTTGCCTTTCATTAATGTGGCACTGTCTACCTCCCAGGACTCTGGCAAGGTCTAGATGGAATCATATGAGCAAAGCACCTAAAGGTAGAGTATGGTGGTGCACATCTGTAATCTCAGCACTTGGGGTGAGGCTGAGGCAGGAGGGTCATGAGTTCCAGACCAGCCTGGGTTACATAATAAGACCCTGTCTCATAAAAAGTAAATAAATCTGCAAAGAAGCTTATTTTTATTTTAAATTATTAAAATTAAAGAGCCAAATACAAAATATATTTAAAGAATATTGAAATAATTTCAATAAAGCTATTTTTCAGTTTTTAAAATATAATAAACTCTCATTAAACATTTTTACATAAAAAGGAAGAAGCTTATCCTTAAGGAATATTAGTCCACCATCCAACACTCAACAGATTCCACTTCTCCATCTCATCCTCCCAAACTTCAGCAGTTGGTCCTCTACCGCCTTAGGATTCTAAGTTTCAATGGCTTGTAAAATTTCTTTGATTTGATGTCCAATGTCTAATTGAAGGTGCATGCTGTGACTTATAAAAGCGAGCTCTCACTCATGCCTACTCTTCTCATCATGTAATACCCTGTGCTGTCGTGGAACCTGCAGAGCAAGAAGTCATTCAGCAGATAAAGCCCCTCCACCTTGGGCTTTCCAGCCTCCAAAACTGTGAGAACAGTTCTTTTCTTTGTAAATTATCCAATCTGTACTATTTGGTTGTAACAATGGAAATGCTCTAAAACAGTGGCCAACTTAAAAAACCAGGGAGGTGAATTCTCCCTTCTGTGATATTGCCATACCCTTCAGGTCAGAGGTCTACATTAGCCCTCTGAGGGACAATCTGGCTGCATTAGCATCTCGTACAAAATTTCCCTCTGCTTTACCAGAGCCTCTTTTGGAGAGATGCCTGCATGATTCTGTGACTTTCTGTGTTGAACATCTATCATCAACAGTGGGACTGAGTTAGGAAGTTCTTAACCGTTTACAAAGGCATAAGTGAAGTTTGTGCTCCCGTGACTTACACTTGTGGTCATTGCATGCATGAGTTCAAGGTGAACTCTTGACCAAACGCATCTGCATTCACAACAGGAAGGCATATTCGGTTCAATATTCCTTAGACTATTCTTTCAGTGAGAATTTATTTAGCACTTGCTGTGTGCCAGGCACTGAGACAGATACTCCAGATGGTGGTGAATAGGAATGGATAAAGAAGTTGGTGCCCTGCCTCCTCCCTTTTATTGCCCATGGTAAAGTCACATTCAAGATGCTTTCGGTCAATGGCAGAGAAAGACAAGAAACAATAGTAAATGAAAACGTCACAGAAATTATTGTGCAACGTAAAATGATGACTAAAGCCACGATGGAGGAGAATGAGTGCCTTGTGTTTACTGGAGGTACCTAACCTGAAAGGTCAGTGAAATTTAAGCCACATATAAAGAATGACTAATGAAAAGAAGGATGTGACAAATTGTGATGGAATATATTTTTCAAAATTGGTCACATCCACACATGTGCCTCTCATTCCCTTCTAGAACCTGCCACTCTCCATTGAGTGATGGAGCTCATGTTCTCTCCTTTTGCCCCTGGACAATTCTTTATGACTGCTTTAACCAAGAGAGCACACTGGAAAGGATGCTGTGTGACTTTTGAGGTTGGTCATAAAGACAGTGCCTTCTCTGATAGTAACTTGCTTCTGGCACCCAGCCATGTGGCCTCCATGGGGAAGAACCAAGTTACCCAGTCCCCAGTCCTCAGCCTTGGTGAGTTGTCAGCAGCTGACCACCAGCTCTGGGAATGTTCCTGCCCTCAATCAAGCCACCCAGGGGAAGCCACATGTAACAAAATCAAACCTCCCCCTCTCCCAGACCCATACAAATTGCAACTGTATGAACAAAATGCAGCAGGAAGCTCCAGACTTGGCTTCTTTGGTCACACCTGGCATTAACCCTACCAGAGGTGCCAGCGCTAACGGGTAAGAGCCTCTCCTCTGAGCTGCTAGGTTCTGGTACCCAATCTGTCCCTTTTATTGTCCCAATCCTAGGAATGATATCTGCTTCCTGAAGTTGCTGTTATCTAGGCACCTATGTAACAAATTTCCTGCATTAAATCCCCTGTGTTGAAATACCTATGGTGGATTCTGACTAAATTCTAACAAGAGATTCCTCACTCCCTACTGCTCTGGTCCTTCTCACAGAAGCCCCCTAAATTCCCTGTAACATCTGGCACCACAGGGATAATACCAGTTCTAATTGGTTGATGCTTCTACTGTACAGGTGGGTAAATAGTTCGAATATCAGCCCCCTTTTGAAGAAATATGGAAAAACTTTAGACTTGATTCTAAATCCAGTAGAAGGCCATTAGAAGATTGTAAGCAGTGAGCTGACGTAAATCAGACACATCTCAAATGATTACTGTGACTGCTCTGTGCCGTCTATATTGGAACGCAGGCAAAAGTGAATACTGCAAAGCTAGTTAGTAAGCTTTTATACTCAACTGGGTGAGAAACGGTGATGCCTTAGACTAAGCTGGAAATGTAAGGATACAGATTCTGGTTAGATTTATAAGGTTAGAATGCACGGTACTACGACTGATTAAATATGAGCATGAAAAAAGAGACAACCATCAAAAAGAACTCTTAGGTTTCGGGCATAAGAAACTCAAGGCAGAGAGTTCATTTGCTGATAGGAAATACTCACAAAGGAGCAGATTGGGAGGGTGGATAGTAAGTTCCATCACATTTGGGTTAATGGCTATGAGTCATCCAAGGGCAAACATTGAGTAGATACATTGATATATTGGTTTGAAGTTTGGAAGACGGATATCATGTTATCATCTACAGAGATGGTGTGTAGAGCCTTGAAGATTGGTGCAATGATCCAGGAAAGGGTGGCAGGAGGAGATAGGGAGGGAGGGAGAGGGGAGGAAGGAAAGGAAGGAAGGAAGCAAGGAAGGAAGGAAGGAGGGAGGGGCAAAGGAGGGAGGGAGGAAGGAAGACATTGAAAAGAAGCAGCCAGAAAGGTAGAAAAAAATTACAAGATTGCAAAAGTGTTTCAAAGAGGAAGTAATGGTCAAAAAGATTTAAGTCAAGTAAGACAAAAACTGAACGATGCTATGGAGGTCCTTAGCGCCTTTTACAAGGCTGATGATGAATTTTATGTGTCAAATAGACAGAGCTAAGGGATGCCCAGATAGCTGGCTAATCATTATTTCTAGGTGTGTTTATGAAGAGTGTTTCCAGAAGAGAATCAGATTTGAACTGATAGACTAAGCAAAGCTGATCACCCTCACCAATGTAGGTGGGCATCACTGAATCCAATGGGAGCCTGACAGAACTAAAGGGTGAAGGAAGGGCAAATTCACTCTCTCTTGCTTGAGCTGGGACATCCATCTTCTCCTGCCCTCAGATATCATCTCTACCAGTTCTCGGGCCTTTAGACTTGGACTAAAGCTTATATCTTCAGCTCCCAGTTCTCAGGCCTTCTGGTTTGCACTGAAACTATATCGCTGGCTTTCCTGAGCCTCCAGCTTGCAGACAGTGGATGGTAAGACTTCTCAGCCTCCACAATCACATGAGTCCTCATAATTTCCTCTCTCTCCCTCTCTCTCTCTTTCTCTCTAAGGGTCTCTCATTAGGGTTCTTGATTAATGCAAAGATGATTTTGATCAAGTAACAGGTGATTGGTTGAATACCTGGATTCCAAAGGATTGAAAGATTGTCACAATGAGAATAGAAAATTTGAGAAACTCATTAGTGACCAAACTAGAGAGATAGTAACAAAACGGAAATGTGGAACTCACAGAGATTTTTTTTTTAATTGGGAAAAACTAGGATTGTATAATGCAGGAGAAATAACCTGGTAGAATGGAAAAGAAGCATGGTCCAGGACAAGATTTCTGAGATGTGAGGGGATGGATTCAAGGCAGAATGAGGATGGGTCATGCGTGAGAGGACAGTCACCTCATCCACTGTGACAGGTGGAAGAGAGCAGTGGTAAATCCAGATGCAGGGAGGTGTGAGGATTGTGTAGTGGGAAGATAGTTTCTGGTTCTTTTCGACAGAATCCATTTTCTCACAGAACTGGAAAAAGCTAAGTAATTATCCCAAAGTAAGAGAGGATTGGAGGAATGGGGTCAGGGGTTTGCAGAGCAAAGAAGAATAAGCTGATTGGAAAGACACAGTAAGATTTCCGGGCAGCCCTGGGATCATTGGACATCAGACCACTGAACATATTTGAAATGATAGCAATCTGTGGTTTTCTCCTGAATCTCAACAGTGTGGGAAGGCAGGAAGCACAAAGCGGTAGCAGAAGGAGGGTCTGGATTTGCAAGAGAGACGCTGTGGGATGGAGACCTCAGCTCCAGAGTGAGACAAGGAAGGGAAGATAGGAAATCTGATGGGGAAGGAGAGGAGCCAATGGAGAGGGAGCAGCTGCAACGCACGAGGTCTAAACAGGTGCACAGAGTGATGGGAGGTTGTGGTAAAGAAATAGGATTTTACAGTAGGAATTTCAGCTGGGGACTGGGATGGCAGCCCTACCCATTGGCCCATGTTTGCAACTGCATTCCTGCCTAGTCCATAATACTGTCATGATTCTAAAGGTTGATGTGGTAGAAAACATGGTGGGGCAGAAAGAACATTTTAGAGTTAGACAGTCCTGAGATGTGGGCAGAGCCCCACTGCTGACCTGCCATGTGACCCCGGGTGAGCCCACTTTCAGCCTCTGTCTCCTTTTCTCCCTAGTATTAAAATCACATTTATAGATTTTAGAATAAAGAGATGTAGATGGACGGATGGAGAGAGAGAGAGAGAGAGAGATGCTTTGGATATATCTCTGAAATGGATGTATATCCACTGATGCACAGTCAACTTAATGACAGTTCAGATTGCGTTTTTCCTTTCAATGATGCCAACGTATACCCATAGAGCCATTCTGTTGTTCACTGTCAGTACAGTATTCAATAAATTACAGGGCATTTTCATCACTTTATTATAAAACAGGCTTTGTGTTAGGTGATTTTTTTTTCAGCTGTAGGCTAATGTAAGTCTACATTGGTGACAATTTTCACTAATGGCTAGTTTATTAGGTTGTAACCCCACTGTAAGTTGAGGAGCGTCTATATAGAAATTGCTATCTGCAAACAGACAGACATTAAATGTTCTAAATAGATAGCAGTTTGTTTGAGATCCACATCAAGTTCTCAGCACACAGCAGATACTCCACAAATGATAGCCCATCATGCATGCACACACACACACACGCACACACACACTTCTAATCGTCCTCCTTTTTCCATTCTTAAGAAGGTAAGAACCAGCTGATTTAAATGGTAATGCACCAGCGCTCACGCATTAAGAAGCAGTATTTTCAAGGCTCACGAAGCCTCCTCGGACAGTCAGAAGACAGACCCCGCAGCATGCAGCTCAACAGCCATGGGGTGGGCATCTCACAGATTCCCACAGATTCCCACAGATTCCCACAGATCTCTCATCCAGGGAGCGCGGGGCCTCAGCTGGAAAGCAGAGCAGACTGCAAACAGCCTGGACTTTCATGCACTCGACACTGAATAGAATTCTGACTTTTTTTTTTAAACTCTGAGATGCCTGCTGTTGACTTTATGACAATAAATAGATTTTTTTTAATATGTGGACATCAATTTAAAAAATATATAGATCCCCAGGTTTCACCAATGGATGTCCAAATTGGCCTCCCTGTCTCTGTAATTTAGAAATGACACTACTCACAATGTATGGAACACAGCAGCTGGGAAGCCACATGTCCTCACCTTCATTTCAAATCCTCTGTCCTGTCAGCCCCCCTATTTCAAATTCCTTGTCAGGCCCTATGCCTTGGTTTGGGGCTTTGAAACTGTGGTCACCATTTAGAGACACTGGTAAAAGCAGAATTTCCCTTTGTTTCCCAGCTTAAAAAGAAAATGATTTAGTGCAAAAATAACATTACACAAGCAACATGAGCAGATATGTCAAACCATACATACTAAGAAATCAAAATGTTTTCTTTAGCGACATACCCTTAACCATTCTTAATTCCTGGAAATATTAAAAAAAAAAAAAACACAGGCAGTGTCAAAGCTGTGTGAGCTCCCAGACCTGCCCTCTCCCACCCTCTTGGCCGACTCCTCTATCCAGATATACAGAAGCAAGCCATGGAGGCCTTCTCCTCTTTTCCAGTCCACCTGCAGAAGGCCCAAATGAACCTCCCAAACTCTCCATCAATCAACATTGCAAAACATTGCCCACTGTGCCTTCAGCTCTCTTCTAGATACAAAAGGAGATGGGGAAGGAGGGCAGTTGGAAAGAAACAGCAGGCCTGGTCCTTACTCTCCAGGAGCATTGCCATGGCAACAGGAAGGGGGCAGCAGAGGGGGTGGGAAAAGGGCACCATGACAGTGAGAGGCCAGGGCCTCACCCAGGCTCTTGCTCGTCTCATGATTGTGGAGTGCAGCTGCCTCCTTTGTCCTTTGAATAAAGCCACTGATTGTAGTTTCTGGGGCAGTTTCCCAAAGTGTGTCATGAGAAAGAGGCAAGATGTTAATGTACTAAGTAGAAAAAATAATGTGTGTCCATATGATGGTTAAAGAGAAACAAGCAGGTTCTTCCTTAAGATCGCAGAGCATTTACGCTACTAACAGCAGTGGAGAGATCCTGAGGGTGCTGAAGCTCACTGCCTTCCCCCAAGCTTGCCTGGATGCCAAGTGCACCACAGGAGCCATGTCAAAGGGATGCCCTTTGGAAAATGTGGCTCTAGAATATTCTCTTTTATGTGTGCCACAAACCATTCACCAGCTCCTCCTAGATACTTCTAAGTCAAAGTAAGCTGTTGTTCTCTGTCTTCTTTCTAGACCTGGAAAAAATGGCAGAATTGAAGAGGAACAAGAGGTTGGGCAAAAGGGCACTGTAGGCAGAGTGGCTGAGGAAGGAGAGGGAAGGCACCGGATCCAGCAAGAGACAGTCAGGAGCACCTTCTCTGCTTCCAGCACTGAGCTTCAGTGGAGTCACTGAGCAATAGCCCCTTTTGGACTCAAGACTGAGGCAGCCCCCAAGCAGAAGGCTCCATGACCCAGGTCCATGCACCTTCCTGAGATGTCACAGAAATCCCAGCCTTTCCCTTTTCCTTTGGCATTCTCTCTTCACAGTGTCCACAGGAATCCAAGTAGGGTCAGGAAAGGTTCTATGGTTCAGCCTTCAAGAATTACTCCAGCTCTTCCAGGTCTCCCCTCTTTCCCTCAGCTTCCTTCTCTAGTCTCCTTAGGTCACCCCATCCTCCTACCCTCTAGTCCAGGACTTCTTGACTTTGTCTAGACATTGGAATCATGGAGGTGTTTGTTTCATTTTGTTTTAATCCCAAAAGCCACACCTTGCCTCAGATAAGTGAAGTCAGGATTTCTGGCAGAGATACTCGGGCATCAGTATTTTTACCACTCTCCAGGGTACTCCAACCAATGTTAAGAATCACTGACTACAGAGACTACTTTGAGAACCTATATTCAAATAAATTCGAAAATCTTAAAGAAATGGACAGATTTCTAGATACATATGATCATCCAAAACTGAACCAAGAGGAAATTAATCACCTGAATAGATCTATAACACAAAATGAAATTGAAGCAGCAATCAAGAGTCTCCCCAAAAAGAAAAGTCCAGGACCTGATGGATTCTCTGCTGAGTTCAATCAGACCTTTAAAGAAGAACTGATACCAACCCTCCTTAAACTGTTCCACGAAATAGAAAGGGAAGGAAAACTACCAAACACATTTTATGAAGCCAGTATTACACTTATCCCAAAACCAGGCAAAGATACCTCCAAAAAGGAGAACTATAGGCCAATCTCCTTAATGAACATTGACGCAAAAATCCTCAAGAAAATAATGGCAAACCAAATTCAACAACACATCAAAAAGATTATTCACCACGACCAAGTAGGCTTCATCCCAGGGATGCAGGGGTGGTTCAACATACGAAAATCAATAAACGTAATAAACCACATTAACAGAAGCAAAGACAAAAACCACTTGATCATCTCAATAGATGCAGAAAAAGCCTTTGATAAGATCCAACACCATTTCATGATAAAAACTCTCAGAAAACTAGGAATAGAAGGAAAGTTCCTCAACAGTATAAAAGCTATATATGACAAACCTACAGCCAGCATTATACTTAACGGAGAAAAGCTGAAACCATTCCCTCTAAAATCAGGAACCAGACAAGGATGCCCACTATCCCCACTCCTATTCAACATAGTACTGGAATTCCTAGCCAGAGCAATTAGGCAAGAAGAAGGAATAAAAGGAATACAAATAGGTAAAGAAACTGTCAAAATATCCCTATTTGCAGACGACATGATCCTATACCTTAAAGACCCAAAAAACTCTACTCAGAAGCTTCTAGACATCATCAATAGCTATAACAAGGTAGAAGGATATAAAATCAACATAGAAAAATCATTAGCATTTCTATACACTAACAATGAGCAAACTGAAAAAGAATGTATGAAAACAATTCCATTTACAATAGCCTCAAAAGAAATCAAATACCTAGGGGTAAACCTAACAAAAGATGTGAAAGACCTCTACAAGGAAAACTATACACTTCTGAAGAAAGAGATTGAGGAAAACTATAGAAAGTGGAGAGATCTCCCATGCTCATGGATTGGTAGAATCAACATAGTAAAAATGTTGATACTCCCAAAAGTAATCTACATGTTTAATACAATTCCCATCAAAATCCCAATGACATTCATTAAAGAGATCTAAAAATCTACCGTGAAATTTATATGGAAACACAAGAGGCCATGAATAGCCAAGGCAATACTCAGTCAAAAGAACAATGCAGGAGGTATCACGATACCTGACTTCAAACTATATTACAAAGCAATAACAATAAAAACAGCATGGTACTGGCACAAAAACAGACATGAAGACCAGTGGAACAGAATAGAGGACCCAGATATGAAGCCACACAACTATAACCAACTTGTCTTTGACAAAGGAGCTAAAAATATACGATGGAGAAATAGCAGCCTCTTCAACAAAAACTGCTGGGAAAACTGGTTATCAGTCTGCAAAAAACTGAAACTAGATCCATGTATATCACCTTATACCAATATTAACTCAAAATGGATCAAGGATCTTAATATCAGACCACAAACTCTAAAGTTGATATAGGAAAGAGTAGGAAATACTCTGGAGTTAGTAGGTATAGGTAAGAACTTTCTCAATGAAACCCCAGCAGCACAGCAACTAAGAGATAGCATAGATAAATGGGACCTCATAAAACTAAAAAGCTTCTGTTCATCAAAAGAAATGGTCTCTAAACTGAAGAGAACACCCACAGAGTGGGAGAAAATATTTGCCAGCTATACATCAGACAAAGGACTGATAACCAGAATATATAGGGAACTTAAAAAACTAAATTCTCCCAAAACTAATGAACCAATAAAGAAATGGGCAAGTGAACTAAACAGAACTTTCTCAAAAGAAGAAATTCAAATGGCCAAAAAACACATGAAAAAATGCTCACCATCTCTAGCAATAAAGGAAATGCAAATTAAAACCACACTAAGATTCCACCTCACCCCTGTTAGGATAGCCATCATCAGCAACACCACCAACAGCAGGTGTTGGTAAGGATGCGGGGAAAAAGGAACCCTCTTACACTGTTGGTGGGAATGTAAACTAGTGCAACCACTTTGGAAAAAAATTTGGAGGCTACTTAAAAAGCTAAACATTGATCTACCATTTGATCCAGCAATACCACTCTTGGGGATATACCCAAAAGACTGTGACACAGGTTACTCCAGAGGCACCTGCACACCCATGTTTATTGCAGCACTATTCACAATAGCCAAGTTATGGAAACAGCCAAGATGCCCCACCACTGACGAATGGATTAAGAAAATGTGGTATCTATACACAATGCAATTTTATGCAGCCATGAAGAAGAACGAAATGTTATCATTCGCTGGTAAATGGATGGAATTGGAGAACATCATTCTGAGTGAGGTTAGCCTGGCCCAAAAGACCAAAAATCGTATGTTCTCCCTCATATGTGAACATTAGATCAAGGGCAAACACAACAATGGGATTGGACTTTGAGCACATGATAAAAGTGAGAGCACACAAGGGAGATATGAGGATAGGTAAGACACCTAAAAAACTAGCTAGCATTTGTTGCCCTCAACGCAGAGAAACTCAAGCAGATACCTTAAAAGCAACTGAGGCCAATAGGAAAAGGGGACCAGGAACTAGAGAAAAGGTTAGATCTAAAAGAATTAACCTAGAAGGTAACACACATGCACAGGAAATTAATGTGAGTCAACTCCCTGTATAGCTATCCTTATCTCAACCAGCAAAAACCCTTGTTCCTTCCTATTATGGCTTATGCTCTCTCTACAACAAAATTAGAAATAAGGACAAAATAGTTTCTGCTGGGTATTGAGGGGGTAGGGGGGACAGGGAGGGGGCAGAGTAGGTGGTAAGGGAGGGGGTGGGGGCAGGGGGGAGAAATGACCCAAGCCTTGTATGCACATATTAATAATAAAATAAAAAAAAATTCCAGGAAAAAAAAAAGAACCACTGACTAGATGGGCATGCCTATAATCCCAGCTGCGGTTCAAGGCCCACCTTTGGCAAAAAAGAGACGCCCATCTCAATCAACAAGCTAGGTAGAATGATGTGCTTCTATAATCTTAGCTGTATGAGAGACATAAAAGGATTTTGGTCTGAAAGTGGCCCTGGACAAAAATGGGAAATCCTAGAGCAGTAGGTGTAGCTCAAGTGGTAGAATGCCTGCATAGCAAGCACAAAGCCAGGAGTTCAAACCCCAGTACCACCAAAAAAATTAAATAAAATAAATAGAACCGCTGAGTAGAAATCATATCACAAAGTGCCATTCCTTCACTACCCTGGTAGCCCAACTACCCATTCCTACACATTCACACTCAGTCTTTCCCTTGACACAGCAGATGCCAGAGAACTTGGGACGCAATTTTCCATTTCCTTTTTTAACTAAAATTATTTTTTCTGCCTTTTGTTGCATTCATGGGGATTTTTATTTATTTTGAGACAAACTCACCAGAGATCCCATCAGAGCTATAGCCAGGCACCATCTTGAGAGAGGGTCAATTGTTTGAGACTGGTTACTATGTGGACTTGAAAGCAAGGAACAATCACAGCTTGGGGAGTCTTAGACACCTGGCCATAGCAACTAGAAGGGACATGTCTACAACAGGTGGTCGAAGAGAGAGAAAAGGTCTGACTTGGACTTGCTGAGAAGTTTAAACAGCATGGAGCTCAGGCAGTAAAGGATGCATTGCCTGAGATGTCTATAGAAACAGAGAAACAGGCCTGAAGCAGAGGGGTGCTCAGCCTCCAAGAGTAGTAGTAGTTTGCTACCAGACAGAGTTTGATTGAGCTACTCTGGGAACTGGCAAACCAGGAACATTTGCAGTTCAGGAAGGCTTGAGATACAGGGTCTAGGGGAGTGACAGAATGAGAGGTAGTTCAGGAAGAGAGAGTCTGACCTGGACCTGCTGAGAAGGTTAAGCAGCAGAGAGTTCAGGCAGCGAAGAGCATGGTGGTCAGTGGCCTGATCAGCTCCATTGCCTGAGGATTGCAATAGAAACAGAGCACCACCAACCCTGTGGCTGTTAGAGAGCTCACCCTCCAGGAGCTGTGTGCCAACTGAAGGGATTTGTTGCCATAAAAGTTTGAGAGCTCTGAGCCTGGGACTCAGGCATCACATGATTTCCCCCAGTCCCCTGCTGGGCAGAGCACCTGAGTCCCTCAGTTCTCCACTACAAGAATAGAACTTAGTGCTCTGTTCACTCTTCCTTTGGACTGTTACTGCCTCTGGGTGCACAAACTAGGGCAGCCTGTACACTAAGTGGGAATCTGCCTGGCCACAGGCTGCAGAGCTCCTTGCACACTGCGTGCAAGGAGTGGTTCTTAGTACACAAAGGGAAGCTTCTACAGTGAAAGCAGCACAGAAACTGATAACCGACCTCTGACCTACCCTGTCCTTGACCCACAAATTGTAACAACCTGTACCCTCAGAACTACAAGAGACTCTAGCTATATTTTCTCTGAGTGATGCTGAGTATCAGGCCCGGTACACTGAGCACATGGGCAAATGTTTGTCTACTGAGATAACCACAGTCTATTCTTGAGAAACTGTACCTCAGCCCTGGCATGACACTGTCCTGCCTGAACACTGAGAATGCTTCAACTGAAACAGGTGATTAAAACTTCCAACCAATGACTTGACCTCAGACGTACAAATCACAATGCAGAAAAGACTAGGCAACAGGACTTCTCCAAAAGTCAACAACTCCAAGTAACAAACACTAACAATAGTGAAATGGATGAAATCTCAGACAAGGAATTTTTTAAAGGATTATAAGAAGGAACAACAAAATCAATCATGAATAAAAGCCTGAATGAATCTTAAGAGACTACAAAAAAGAGCTGAATTAAATAAATAAAAATCTGCATGAATAAATTCAATAAAGATATAAAAATTCTGAAAAAATGAAATTCTGGAAATAAAAGCCTCAGAATTTAATTTTAAGCTAAATTTTTTAAAAACTCAATTAAGTCAATTAAGTCTTGTCAATAGTCTGTATCAAGTTGAAGACAGAACATCAGTAATTGAAGATGAGGTAGAGGAATTAGAACATTCAGACTAAAATAAATTTTAAAAATTCTTTTAAAAAGTACAAATGCAAGACCTCTGGGACACCATTAAAAGACCAAACGTATAAATCTTTGGCATAGAAGAAGTAGAAAAAGTGCAAGCTACAGTCAAAGAAAACAGGGCTGGTGGAGAGGCTCAAGCAATAAGAGCATCTGCCTTGCAATTGTGAAGTCCTGAGTTCAAACTCCAGCACTGCCAAAAAAAGAAAAAGAGAGAGAAAAAAGGCAAAGAAAACATTTTCAATAAAATAATAAGAGAAAATTTCTCAAATCTTGGGAAATAGTTAATCATCCAGCTAGAGAAGGCTTTTAGGACACCCAACAGACAATACAAGAAAAGAACCTCTCCAAAACATATTACAGTTAAACCATTAAATATAAAGAACAAGGAAAGAATATCGAAAGCAGCAAGAGGGAAGAACCAAGTCATATATAAAAACAGACCCATCAGAGTAACAAAGATTTTCCAACAGAAACTCTAAAAGAAAGGAGGGCATAGAATGATGTATTTCAAGCTCTGAAAGAAAATAACTGCTAACCTATAATGCTGTATCCAGCAAAACAGCCTTCATAATTGAAGGATAAATTAAAACCTTCTATGATAAACAAAACTAAAGGAATTTATAACCACTAAATCAGCACTACAGAAAATACTTAAAGGAATCCTGCACACAGAGAAGAGGAAAATAAATGCAACCATGAAAATATAAGAAAGAATAAATCCCACTTATGAGTACTTTTGCAAATGAGGATTAAGAAAGAATCAAACATTATAAAAACAATAGGAATTACTACAGACCTTTCAAAAATAACACTGAATGTTAATAGTCTCAATTCTTCAATCACAGGACACAGATTTGTGGAGTGGATTAAAAAAGAAGACCCAACCATTTATTCATTTGTTGCTTTCAAGAAACACACCTCACTGTCAAAGACAAACACAGGCTTAAAGTTAAAGAATAAAAAATATTACAAAAAAATGGAGCCCCAACACAAGCAGGAGTAGCTATTCTACATCTGACAAAGCAGATTTCAAATCAGAACTAGTCAGAAGATAAAAAGTCACTTCCTATAAGTAAAGGGAACAATTCATCAAGAGGAAATAAATAGATATGTATTGATCATTGGTACACCCAATTTCATAAAACAAATACTATTGAACATAAAAACACAAATAGAACCCAATACAATAATAGTGGGATACTTCAACACCCCACTTTCACTAACAGATAAGTCATCTAGATAAAAAAAAGATCAAAAAAAGAAACTTCAGAATTAAATTAAACAATTGATCAAACAGACTTAATAGACTATTAAATCCAATGGGTGCAAAATACACATTCTTCCCAGCAGGCCACATTACTTTCTCCAAAATAGATCATAATATAAGACATACAAGAAGTCTTAACAAATACAAGAAAATTGAAAAAACTTCTTCACTTCATCAGACCACAGTGATATAAAACTAGAAATCAGTAACAAAAGAAACTACAAAAAAATATCCAAACACTTGGAGACTCAACAAGTCACTTTTGAATGATCTGTGAGTCAATGAAGAAATAGGGGAGAAATAAAAAAAAGTTCTGGGAATCAAACAAAAAGGAAAACACAACTTAAAACCTTTTGGACACAATAAAAGTAGTGTTTAGAGAAAAGTTTATAGCTGTTGCACCTCCTAAAAAATCAGAGAGATCCCAAATAAATAATCTAATGATGTGCTTCAAGCTCCTATAAAAACAACAGCAAGCCAAATCCAACATCAGTAGCCAGAAAGAAATAATAAATATCTGAGCAAAAATAAATGAAATGGAGAACAAAGAAATACACAGTCAGTGAAACAGAGTTGGTTCTTTGAAAAGACAAATAAAATTGACAAACCTTTAGCCAAACTTAACAAAAGAAAGAGAGAAAAGACCCAAATTAATAAAATTAAGGGTGAAAAGGGGGCTATCGCAACAAATATCAACACAATTCAGAGAATCATCAGGGAATACTTCAAAAACTTATGTTCTAATCTAGAAAAAGTGAATAAATTTCTAGATGCCTATTTCCTACTTAAATTGAAGCAAGAGTATATAAACCACTTAAACAGGTCTATAACAAGCAATGCGATCAAAGTAGTAATAAGAGTCGATAAAGAAGAGCCCAGGACCTGATGGATTCAGTGCTGAACTTACCAGACCTTTAAGGAAGAACTAATACCAACACTCTTCAAACTACCCCATTAAATAGAAAGGGAAGGAACACTACCAAATTCTATGTACTACTCAAATACTGAAACTGGATAAAAACACAACAAAAAAAAATTATAGACCATTCCCTTGGTGAGCATAGATGCTAAAATCATCAATAAAATGCTTGCAAACCAAATTCAACACATTAAAAAAAATCATAAACCATGATCAATTTGGTTTCATTCCAGACATTCAAGGATGGCTCAATATATGCAAACCAATAAATGTAATGCAGCATATAAACAATAAAAGACAAAAATCACATGATTATGTCAATAGCACAGAAACATCCCTGCATTATGAATAAAAGACCGTAGGAACTAGGAACAGAAGAAATGCACCCCAACATAATAAAGCCCATATTTGATAAACCTACAGCCAAGATCTTCCTAAATGGGAAAAAGCTGAAGCCATTTCCTCTGATGTCAGGATCAGGACAAGGAAGTCCACTGCCTCCACTTGTTCCATACAGTGTCTGAATCCCAAGCCAGAGAAATAAGGCAAAAGAAAGAAATAAAAGGGATACAAATAACAAGGCAAAAAGTCAAACCAACCTATTTCTAGACATATTATTCTACATTTATAGGCCTCTAAAGACGTCACCAAAAAATACTTAAATCTCATAAATATTTTCAAGCAAAATAGCAGAATATAAAGTCAACACATGAAAATCAGGAGCTTTTCTATAGACCAGCAATGAGCAAGCTGGGAAAGAAATCAGGAAAACAATCCCATTCACAATAGCCTCAAAAACATAAAATAAAATACCTAGGCATGAACTTAACCAAAGATGTTAAAAGCCTCTATAATAAAAACTATAAAACACTGAAGAAAGAAATTGAAGAAGATACTAGCAGACAGAAAGATGCTTCATGTTCATAGATCAGCAGGATTAATACTGTGAAAATGGCTATACTACTGAAAGCAAACTACAGATTCAATACAATCCCCATCAAAATCCCAGTATCACTTGTCACAGAAATTAAAAAATCAATCCTAAAATTCATATGGAAGCATAAAATAGCCAAAGCAATCCTGAGCAACAAGAGCAATGCTGGAGGTATCACAATGTGTGACTTCAAACTATATTGCAAAGCCACAGTAACAAAACAGTGTGGTATTAACACAAAAACAGACAGTAGACCAATGTAATAAAAGAGAAGATGCAAAAATAAACCCACACAACTATAGCCACTGATTTTTGACAAAGGTACCAAAAACCATATGCTGAAGAAAAAATGGTGCAGAAACATCCCTCCTCGGCAAATGGTGGTGGGAAACCCTGATGTTCATGTGTAGAAGATTGAAAGTCAATCCCTATCTACCACCTTATACAAAAATCAGTTCAAAATGGACCAATGGTCTTAATGTAAACCTGAGACTTTGAAACCATTCTAGGAAATCATAGAGAAACATTGAAAAAATAGGCATAGGTAATGACTTTTTTAAATAGGACTCCAATTACTCAGGAAAAAAGAGCAGGAATTGACATTTGAGATTGCATCAAATTAAAAAGCTTCTGCAGGTCAACGAAAACAACTACTGGAATGAAGCAATACCTTCAGAATGGGAGAAAATTTGCAAGCTATTCATCAGACAAAGGATTAATATAAAGAATATACAAAGAGCGCAAAAAATTAAACACCACAAAACAAATAATCCAATTAACAAATAAGAAAAATGAATTGAACAGGTTTCAAAAGAAGTACAAATGGCCGGGTGTCATGCCTGTAACCTAGCTGCTCAGGAGACAGTTATCAGGAGGATCACAGTTTGAGGCCAGCCTGGACAAATAGTTCACAAGACCCCATATTCAAAATAACCAATGCAAACTAGGCTGGCAGTGTGGCTCAGTGGTAGAACACCTGCTTTGCAAATGAGAAGCCCTGAGTTCAAACCCCAGTCCCACAAAAAAAAGTACAAATGACAAAGAAAACACATGAAGAAATGTTCAACATCCCTAGTTATAAAGGAGATGCAAATCAAAACAACACTGAGATTCTATCTCACACTACCCAGAATTGCTATCGTCAAAAAAAACAACAAATGTTGGTGAAGACGCAGGGAAAAAGGAACTCTTATGCACTGTTGGTGAAACTGTAAATAAGTGCAGCCACTGTGAAAATCAGTATGGAGGCTCCTCAAAAAACTAAAAGTAAAACTACCATTTGATCCTGCCACACCACTCTTGAGTATATATCAGAAGGACTACAATCGAGACACCTGCCCACCCATGTTTACAGCAGCACAGTTCACAACCTCCAAGCTACGAAATCAGCCTAGGTGCCCAACAACCAATGAGAGGATAAAGAAAATTTGGTATATGTATCCAATGGAATACTATTTGGCCATAAAGAAGAATGAAATTATGTCATTTGCAGGAAAAAGAACTGAACTAGAGGTCATCCTGTTGAAAGAGTTCAGCCAAACTCAGAAACACAATATGCCATGTTTTAATTAATATGTAGAATCTAGACCTAAATAATAATAATAATAATACATAAATGTAAAAAGGGGACTGTTACAGAGAGACTAGCAAGGGGGGAAGGAGAAAGAAAAGGGTGATGGAACTGAAGCTGATGAAAGTACATTATGTGTATGTATAAAATAGCATACTGAACCCACTAACATCTGTGAAATAGAGGGGGATGGGCAAAGGGGTAAGAAAGAGTAATGGAGTAAATTTGATCAAAGTACAATATACAAAAGTATGGAAATATCACAGTGAACCACTTTTGTATAATTAATGCATGCTAATAAAATTATTTAAAAAAGTAAAAGACAGGATTCTGTCTCTGCTGTAGCCATGCTGCCCTCTCAGGAAGCAGGTTTCTTTTCACCTGGAACCCAACTCACCCTTTCATTCTTGCCAGAAGTGTCCTCTCTAGGATACCCACATTCCATTGGTGTCTCTCAATTATGGCGTCTCCCATTTATGACCAGAGAATTTTCTGGAACCTGCGTGTTTTGTGCTCTGGGGATGCAGCCTCATTTCCTTTCCTCTGAGTCTCTACAGTCCCATCAATGCATCCCTGGCTAGGATGGAGAAGCACGGTGCCTACTTGTGAGAGTCTGACCGATGGTGATTTTGACTCTCCATGATTCCTGCCAATTCCCAAGGTCTTTGACTACCTCCAATTTCACCATCTTGGTGCCATTATTCCACACCCCTGCTGGGAGCCACCCTCCCAATATTCATCTCCCACCATTTTTCTTCTTAGAGAAGCCCAAGTACAGAACAGGAACTCCTGTAGAATCAGTGCTTAGGAGGCAGGGGCTGCTCCAGGGAATCTTGGGAAATAGGCAGGAAATGTCACTTTAGCCAACACTCAAACTAATGGAGTCAATATAAAACAGATGAGCAGGGATTAAGGGATTCCGTCCTCCCTCTACAACCTACCTCAAAAGATGAGCTCCACCAAAAAAATCAGATGGTTAAAACATAACTGTAGATCTGGGGTGGATTTCATGCAAAAACAAGTTTCTAAAACAGTACTCTAAAGAGGGAGGCTAAGACAATTTGGAGTACAGAAAAAAATGCTAGCATTTCAATTTAGACTTTCATTTATAGAACAGAAATAAGCAAATCTTCATTTTAATACATAAATTGATGTGCAGTATACATAATTTATAAGTATGAATGAATATAAGTAGAGTTAGTGCTTGAAAAGTTTTACTCATGGGGTACACCATCTTTTTTAAAGTTTGGTTATTATCGTTCTTTTTTGTTTTTCAGACAGGGTCTTGCTATGTAGCCCAAGTTGGTCTCAAACTCATGAGTTTCCTCAGCCTCCCCAGTGCTGAGATTACAGGCAGGTGCCACCAAGCCCAGTTTATTTATCATGATGATATGATAAAATCTCAGTGTACAAAGGTCAGTGTTCATTCCGAGCTACAAGGAGATGATAAGAACAGCAAGTAGCTCAGTGTTTTCTCCCTCAGTATTGAGAAGCAGGGTGTCTAGATAAGAGAGTGCATGTCAAACACACAAAGAAGCTAGTGTAGCCAGTATGGCCTAAACATGGGTTCCTTAATTGTACACTCTGCCTACGATGCTACTCAAGCCAGCCTTCAGACTTTCTCACAGGGAGGTCATGCAGCCCACTCCCGACCCCAGGTCTCTTTGGATGCACTGTAACTGCGTCAGTTAGCTTCCTGTTTCATCAGGGAGTTGGCACTTCAAGTTGAGGTTTCTGTTGGGCTGGGTAAATGAGAGTCAGGTCTCTTGAGCATGGTCACTATGAGGGAACAACAGACCCGGGACCTCTCTGAAGCTCTGTCTTGTATTGCCATCTTGACACCCATTACCAGGTCTTCCCAAGCCACTGGTCTCTCTTTCCTCACTTCAAATCCCACTCAACCCGTTTGTCTGAATCCCAACCACACTGAAGTTTCTTAATTCACCTTTGTCTTCAGGAAAGGGAAAATAGGTCTTCCTGTTAGTTCTTTCCTAGTAGGAACACAGATACCACAGGACACACAAAATAAGGTATAGAGGGAAATAATCCTAATGCCATCATCTGAAAACTGATGAAACAAAACGTGGCAAACCTAAACAATGGAATATTACTTGGTCATATAAAAGAATGATAAAAGGATGAAGCAATGATACATGCTACAACACTGATGAAACTTGAAGCATGCTAAGTGGGAAAAGTCAGTCACAAAAGGCCATATATTACTTAATTACAAAATGTCCCAAACAGGAAAATCCACAGAGACAGAAAGTAGATGATCAGTGGTCTCAAGTTGAAGGAGGTGGGGAGGGCATATTAGCCCCCAGGATTTTCTCTGGGGTCATGAGAGTTTTCCAAAGTTGACTGTCATGATGGCTGCACATCTGTTAATACACTAACAAACCACAGAATTATACACTCTAAATGGGTGAGTTATAGGGTAGATGACTCTTTTCTTAACAAAGCTCTTTTAAAATAGACTGTAAGATAAGGAATTGATCAGCATTCCACGAAGCTCTCCTCATCAGAATTTTTTTTCCACGATCCCGTTGGGCTTTCTGTAATGACCCTCTAAGCACAAAGAAGAAAACCCAAAGTCTCTTGTTGCTCAGTTCCCAAGGCGGTCCACAGAGGTCACCTTCTGAAGTTGACACTACCCCTCAGTTCACAGTGGAAAAAGGACTGTGAGCAGAGAAATCCTAATCCCTACCTCACACCTTTCTGAATGCCCATATCCCCAATATGACAAATAGTTCATAACCCAAGGGCACTCAAGAACTTCCAGCAAAACCAATCATCTGAATTGTTAAAACACCTGCATACGAAGATGTATAATTACATGGAAGAAGTCACATAATTTCAGATTTAACTTAGTCTTCCTATTGTATATGGCACAGGAAGTTTCATGATTCCTCCCCCCACAGGGTTTCAGTTATGTGCAGAAATTTCTTCTGTACTTTCACCTGCAACCCTGTCTAGAGAATGTCTATTGTCAGCCTTCTCCCAGGATCCTTGGCCCTGTTCTGCTGTCCCCTCTCCTCTTCTCCCAAGCTCCTACTACTACTTTAAACAGGTTAAAATTGCCCAACTATGACTCCTGAAATGGTCAATGAGAATCTTTGCCGGCCACCAAAATCTCACCTTTGACTTCTTATTTCTCTCTGCATCCCAAAATAAAAATCCTGATCTTCCCTGAGAAAATGTGCTTTAAACACGACAAAACAAAAAGCTTAGTACCATTTCCACATCTAGAAACTGCTGAACTAAGTAAGGCTCTTAGTTCAGAAGTTCTGAGTCTCTGCCTTTAACCCAAACAGCCCCAGGTCCTCAGCGTGCCTGTGAGAGTACACCCCACCGCCATCCTGTCTTCCCATAAACTCTTGGGTGGCACCTCCTCTCCCCTTCTTCCTTTCCCTTCCAGGTTCCCCATTGAGTAGGTGATGGTCTTCTAAAATCGTCTCCCCAGGGTTACAAGTGGTAAAGGAGAACAGTCACATGGCCCCTAAGTTTTGTGACACAGACTAAAATAAGCCTATCAGTTCTTTGAAATCAACTTGGTTTTGTCTGAAAATTCATGTGCATGTTTCATTCCCATCCAAAACTGTTTCTTTTAAATATTACAATAGGTTTTAGATTACAAATCAAAACTGCATTCTCCCGGCCTTCAGGAAAATTGATCCCCCAGGATAAAGCACTACTCACAGTCTGTGGCTCTTATACACCTAACTCATGTCTGAGGGTCCCTTAGCAATGACAGTTCACAAACATGGACAGATGGCTTGGCAATGCTCAATCGTGTGGCCAACAGGCATTTCAAGAAGGGGGGAGCGCTGTGTTTTGTACTCCACAGACCAAACTTCGTGGCTTAGCACAACACAAATTCATTGTCTGTTTCCGTGGGTCTGGAGTCTGGCATGGGGCAGAATCAAGGTGTTGCCTGACGCCGTTTCTGCCTAGAAGATCAACCGGGGAAGGTTCACTTTCCGTCTCATTCCAGTAGTTAGCAGAATTACTGTTCTGCCATTTGAGTGCTGCTTCTCATTATCCCGCTGACCATTACCCCGGGATGGCCCTTGGCACCTAAGTACCCCTGCAGGCTGTCTCACACTTCCAGTATCTCTGACTTCTCTGCCCCTGACTCCAGTCATGATGTAGAGGATGCACAGACCCAGGATCCTCCTCGCTGCTGAGGTAGGTGAACCACACCTCTCTCCATGACACCAGAGTCTTGCCAGAGAAGAAATGGGAGGGGGTGGACCTGAGCAATGGTTCCGAAAAGATATGAGCTGAGCCTCAGTATTGCTTTTCCTGGAAGCAGGGGAAAATCCTGGGCTCAGGACTTTGAGTTTTAAAACTGACAAGGAAAGGCCAGACACGGTAGCTCATGCCTATAATCCCAGATACTTGGGAGGCAGAGATAGGAGGATCTTGGTTTAAGGCCAGCCCAGGGAAAAAGTTAACAGGACCCCATTTCAAATAACAAGCTAGATAAAATGAGGCATGCCTGTAATCCCAACTACTTGTAGGCGTAGATTTTGAAAGATTGTGGTGTTAGGTCCATCACAGCAAAAAGCAAGACCATATATGGAAGATAACCTAAAGCAAGGAGGGATAAAGTCATGGCTCAAGGGGCAGAGTGTCAAGCACAAGGTCCTGAATTCAAACCCCAGTTCTGCCAAACAAACAAAAGCAAAAAGCTGGGACTGCCTGGTCAGCCAGAACAGGTGTCACCCTCATCTGAAAAGAATAGTTACATCTAGCTGAGATTTTTGTTTCTTTTTGAGGTGGGGTCTTACTACGTAGCCCAGACTGGCCATGAATTCATAGTCCCCCTGCCTCAGACTCCCAAATTGCTGGGATTACAGGTATGAACCACTGTGCCAAGCTCTAAATTGAGCTAAGATTTAAACTTTAGTTAGGCCAAATTGAACTACACACACTCACACACACACACACACACACACACACACACACACACTCACACATACACTCATACACATACACACACACACACACACACACACACACACCCCAACTTAGAAGAGGATACAGCCAGAGTGATGCCACCTGGGCTGTGTTTGTTCACCTGAGTTGCATGTTAGTGTATTCCAAACCCATGTCATCCTTTCTAAGCCCTTTGCCCCTTGCTCTCTGGCTTCATCCTCATGACATTGCGATGTGGACAGAAAGGGGTATACACACACCACATGAAACATGAGGCTAAAAACTCCCCTAAAAGCACACAGCTAGTGGACTGATCACAGGGCCAGCCTTAGGCACAGAGTTTCTCATCCCTAGTTTTTACCATATGAATCTTTTGAACCTAAGAATTTGTCTTTCTCAGTGTTTTACTTAATTCCACTAATAAATTAACACATTTATCAGCCACGATCACTTTTCATTGAGTGTCCTTTGGTTGGAGGACTGTATTCAAACCCCCAGGCATGTAAGGTCACAGCTCTTGACTGAAAAGCAGCCAGCTGCAGTGGGCCTTCACCTGTGACAATAGGAAAGCCAGAACAAAGAGCAGGTCAGTCAAGCACCAGCTCAGTGTGATGCTTCCCCCTTGTGGCCAACTGGCTGCTGTGGACAGGAAGTAAAGCCATCTCCACAGGCCTTCCCTGCCTGGGGATCCCTGGCCTACTCAGGTAAGCACTGCCTGGTTCTGGGTGGGCTTTCCTAGGCCCCAAGCTCACAAATGGACAATCTGCCTTCTTCATTCATCCTCTGTTCCCAAGAGGGGGAGGCAGGTTTGCCTGTGAGAAAACCAGGTGATCAAGGATGAGGACCCACAAAACAAAGTTTGTACCTCCAAATTCCAGCTAGGAGCTTTATCTCTGTTCCCAGGCTGCCTGTGTGGGACACATCACTGCTTGGTTGTCAACAGATGCTTACTGTGACTTGGGGGTGTCAAGTGGCTGTAAGCAATGACCAATGTCAATGGACGATGAGGGTCAACATCTCACGGCCTTCATCAGAGCCGCCTCACGCCCTCCTCAGTGCCATTTTTCTTTTTCTCTTCCTCCCTCTCTCTCTGTGTGTGTGTGTGTGTGTGTGTGTGTGTGTGCTGCATACAAGCATTTTTAGAAAACTGCTATTTTTAATTATCTTGGCAAACAAAAAAAGCTTTCAGATTGATCTTCTAGGGGCTGGAGGGCATAGCTCAAGGATGGAGCACATGCTTAACACGTATGAGGTTCTGGGTTCAATCCCCGGCACCAAAAAGAAAAAACTGTTGATCCCTAAAGCCCTTTCCATCTCTACTGGCATCTCCAAGTCCTGCTTGTTCAATACTTGGGAACCATGACAGGCTCAAGTCATAAGACCACCACTTCACGTACCCATGTTGCCCAATTCGGGAGCCTGGGGGAGGAGGAGCAGGCATATTTAGCTTGGCATATGGAGCCCTACTCTGCACCGCCTCCTCCAAGGACAGAGCCAGCCAAAGATGGCAGAGAGTCTGGGGCAGAAAAGTGGTGGAGGGCAAGGCAGAGTTGGACAAGTTTCTGGATTGTTTTCTGAAAGCAGACGCTCTAAGGAGGCAGCACACGTGGCATGTTTAAAACATATTTTAGCTGAACTTGGCTTTCACCAGGTTTAAATAATTTGCTGGCCCACATATGGCTATGGGTAGAAATGGTGATAGGGTTTGAGTTGAGAAGAAAAGTTCTCCCTACTCAAAAAACTAAACTCTCAAAATATCAATGACCCAATGGAGAAATAGGCAAATGAACTGAATAGAACTTTCTGGAAGGAAAAAGTCCAAATGGTCAAAGCACACATGGAGAAATGCTCAACATCCCTGGCCATGTGAAGGAAATGCAAATCAAAACCATGTTAAAAATCCACCTCGCTCCTGTTAGAATGGCTACCATCAAGAACACAAACAGTACCACATGTTGGTAAGAATGTAGGGGAAAGGGAACCCTCATCCACTGTTGGTGGGAATGTGAGTTAGTACAACCACTATGGAAAACAGTATGGAGACTTCTTAAAAAGCTAAACATAGAACGGCCATAGGATCCAGCAATAAAAAGGTATTGATTAGGACTGGCAGGGTGCCTCAAGAGGTAAAGCACCTTCCTACAAAGTGTAAGGCCCTTAGTTCAAATCCCAGTGCCACAAAAAAGGCATTTATTGGTATTGAGCTATGCTAGGTTTTTTTTTTTTAATAATAATTTCTGTTGTGTGACAAGTGGGTTAAGAGAGGGAAGCTTCAAGACGGCTGTGGCAGCCATCTGGGTGAGAAGTGAAGTGGGCTTGACCTTGGTGGTAGTCCTGGAGACGGAGCAGAAAGGAAGATGTGGGAAGCAGAGCATGGAGGGTGTAGGAAGGGAGGAGAAGGGATCAGGGTGACACCCAGCCCTGGGGCTGTATGCACTGTAGAAGAACAGCAGCTCTGTAAGCTGCTGTAGGACTTCTTAAACTTGAGGATCCTACTGTGTACCTTAAGTCAGTAATTGGATTTGTGAATCTGGAGGCCAGGAGAGAGTGCAGTTCTGGAAATAGCATGGAGGTGGTAAATGAAGCCAAGCCTTACCTTCCGGGTGAGAGAAGCTTGGGAGCCTCCACCCAACAGCCAGTGAATACACAGGCATGGGGCAACTGTATGAAGACAATGCAGCAACCTCACATAGTGACTCCTCTTGCATTTTGTCATCTCATCTCTGTATTTTCACAAGCATCAGAGAATCCACTTCTTGTATGTGCTAGGGGCTGCTTATCCATTTTCCAGGCTTCCTTAACACCAGATCCCTATGTTGTCAAGGGTCTCAAGAGCCCAGTAGAAGACTGTACTTCCCAGCACCCTTTGCAGGAATGACTAATAGGATAGAAATGGAAGTTGTTGAACAAGACTTCTAAAGAGACTCAACTGAAGGAATAAGGAGGCATATGCCCTTTTGCTCTCCTACCTTCCTTTATTTTCTCCCTGGAACTTGGAGCTGATGGCTGGCGCCCCAATGGCCACATTGGACCAGTAAGTAATCTTGAGGCTAGGAGCTGCACACTAAGGGTTAAGGAATAGACAGAAAGAGAGTGTCTGGGTCTCTGATGTCTACCACACCATAGCAGCCTGGGTGACTCCCAAGATTCTCTGATGTAAAATTTAAAAAATGAACCTCTGCCTTGCAGAAGCCTGAGCTTTCTTCTCAAAACTACCTCGCAGTAAAAATAGACAGTGGCCCTTTTTGAAATCTGCTCACCCATGAGAATGTCCCTGGGCAGAGAGAGATGCACACACTCAGTTACAATCAAGGGAAGACGGTACAATCAGAGTTGAGCACCAAGGGTTGTGAGACCATGTGGTTTGCATATAGTCTGAATGTGTCCCCCAGGCCATGTTGGAAATTTTGTCCTCAGTGCAGCCCTCTGAGAGGTGCAGCCTCTCCACCTGTGAGAGGTGGCGCCCAGCGGAGGCCACTGGAGGTACTGCCCTCAGAAGGAATGAAGTGGGTTGTAAGAGAGCCAGCCTGACCCCTCTCTCTGGATTCCTGTCCTCTTATGTGATCTTTCTCTCTCACACACACTCAGCCATGGTGCCATCCCCCATCTATGCTGTGATGTGACCACTGGGGCCCTAACCAGAGGCAGAACTGGATGGGGCCACTTATCTTAGACTTTCAGTCTCCAAAACTGTGAGCTGAATGAAGCTCTTTTCTTTACAATTAAAAACAAAAGTTCTCTGGCAAAGGTTTCACACAAAGATGTGTGCATGCTAGATGGTTCCCTGAGAGATAAACCTGGTCCTCTCTGAATACCACATTGATTTAGTCGGCACTCAGGAAATTGAAGAACAGGAAAGTTTATTCGGAGCCCCTCCAAACAGCAGAGACAACTATGAGAGGTTGGTGTGATAACACACAGCCAAGCCATATCCACTGAATAAATGTCACCATGAAAGGAGAAAGCACCTACTTCCTCAACTAAAGAAATGAGGACAGAGCTAAGAGGAAATTTTAAACAAGCTTTTGGAGCTTCTGTTGCTCTCTAGCAACCCCTAGTGGTACTTGAAACAACCTGCAGCCAGTGTCTCTTCACTTCCAACTACAAACCCTGCTTTAAGAGTTCCTGTTCTAGGCACAAGAAGGTCATAGACCTTGCAAAATGGTTCACAGCAACCAAGTGAAATTAGCAATGAGTCCATTTCCTGCACATCAGTGAAACTCTTTTTTTTTTTTTGGTTTTGTCTGTATTGGAGTTTGAACTCAGGGCTTCACACTTGCTAGGCAGGCGCTCTTCCACTTGAGCCACTCCACCAGCCCTTTTGTTTGCTCTGGCTATTTTGGAAATAGGGTCTCAGTTTTTTCTCAGGCCTGCCTGGACCTCAGTCCTGTTTCAGTTTTCCCACCCATGACTGGGATGACAGGTGAGTGCCGCTACACCCAGCTATTGGTTGAGATGAGGGTCTCCTGAAGCTTCTGCCCAAACTGGCCTTGAACTGTGATCCTCCCAATCTCAGCCTTCCAAGTAAGTAGGATTACAGGCATAAGTCACCACACTCTGCTTATCACTATCTTTCTTTCCTCATTCTCCAAACACATAGTAAGATCCTATGCTGTGCTAGCTCTATAATGTGACTTAGGGAAATACACGATCACAATGTCATAGTTTTGTAGAACACAGCTAGGAGAAAGGCCAGGATCAGATCATGATGAGTCTTCTATGTTCTGCTGAGGAATGTGAAGGAGATAGGGAAGATAAGCGAGGAAGTGGAATCAAGTCTATTGTATACAAAAGGTCATTCTGGAAACTGCAGCTTGGTTGGGTGTGGGGCAGAATGATGGATTAGGAGACAGAGGTGTCAAGACAGTATGAATTAAGGCAAGTGTTAGGCCCACAGAAAGAAAAGGACAATTACACCTGGAAAATGGGTCAGGTTTCTAACTATGGAGGCTAAGGGGCTGGTAGTGTCGGATAACTGCTGCTGTGAGTTCGGGAAGTTTGGAGCAAGGTCAGGATGGGAGAGTGAAAGAGAAGGAACTGACGACTTTAGATGGTTTCCAGGAAAGAGCTTTGCATCTGGAGTCAACTTCTGCCCTGACACTGTCTTTTCCAACTGCACTTTCTTCCACACTATACTTGTCCAATCTGACATCTACCAGCCACAGGAACAAACTAGTCACCCATGTTTGCATCTCTCCTGCAATCCAGCACTGCAGGTGCATAAGGCTCCTACTACAAACTCTCCAACCAATCCCAAGTCCTTGTGCCCAGTCAGCCTCTCCATCTGACATTTATGTACCAACTCCATATTCCTCCTGCCCAGGCTGTGGACTCTGCTTTCCTTCCTTCTTCTGCCTCCTGGCCAACTTTGGTGCTTTTTCTTCTTGGAAAAGTAAGTAATAAACATTTTTCAATGGCCTTGACCTCTCTGTCATCACTCAGCCCCCTTTATATTAAGATGTGGGCACAAACCACATTTCTTCCTTTGGAGTCTGGATGTATTATTACCTTCTTGAGCTTCCTTTTGGTCATCTAAAATATATTAATAATTTGAGATTGAAGTTGTAGCTCAATGATAGAGCTCTTGCCTCATATGGACAAGACCTTAGGTTCAATTGCAAGCACCACAAATAAAATATTATTAATAAACTAAATAAAATAAAATATATGCATAAGAAGAATTACTTCATGTGGTTGTCATGAAGCTGACTTTAAATATATGATAACAGTCTGGACATATTGGTATTAGCATCAAGAATCTTATCAAATACTGACTTTTTCCAGCAAAATCAGTTTCTTGGGAGCACAATATAGTCCGTGAGCCTATATTCATGGAGCACTATTTCTGTCTGGGTACAAAGTATCTTATCATAACCCAAGTAAATTCATGTGATCTGTCAAAAGCAACAGACTTAAAGCTACAGGGAACTGAGTTGGTTGGTCCCACCTAATATAATCTATACAAAATTCTACATTTAAGAAAGAAAGATCAGTGGTTAGATTTATGGTCATTTAGGAGTCAGCTAATCAGGACTTAACTATTAACCTTTGTTTACACCCAATTTCTAGTTTATAAAACTTCCCACCAGATTCTTAATTACAATTGTTCTAAAACACAATGATTTAGAAACAAAAATGGAGTAAGTGATATTTTTGGAAAGGAAGGTAATCCATGAAGGAAGAGCAAAAGGGCAACACAAGCAAAATGGCCTTTTCCAGCTACAAAATGGTACTGTTATTAAAAAATAATAACAAATTGAGTTTCTACAGAGCGCCTCCCACAATTGCAAAGTGCTAATAAGGAAAGACTTGTAAACCAGAGTGGAGAATAGTTGGTGACTATTTAGAGGAGCTCAGCATGAGAAAATTCTAGATTTCCTGGGGCACTTTTATGCTTACTCCACATGGAGAACAGACTATATAACAGGACTTCACTGGGGTAAGGCAGGTGAGGTACATGGGGTACAAAATTTTAGGAACACTGGGACTCCTGAAGAGTCCAGTGCCCCCTGGTTCCCACCCTGTAGCATAGCTCCAAGGATAAAGGATTTCCATTCTAAAGTCATTAGCATAGAGCAACTCTATCAAGTGACTGGTCTTCAGCTCTAACCTATCTAAATACACACTATTGTGTGCCATCCTCCAGGCTGAAGCAGGCCTCAGTGGTGGACTGGGTCTTTTGCCAGCTCCCATCAAAACCTAACCAGAGTCTGGAATCTGAAGAGGAACCAACACTAAACAATGTTTGCTTATTCAGACCAGAAGTGGAGCAAATTTTCGATCTCGGGAGCTAAAAGTCAGTGTTTCTGAAAAATTCACCCTAAGTTCTATAAATATGCACGCCTTACGAAAACAGCCACCACCCAAGACCACCCATGTGCTTTGTTCCAGTAGAACTGAGGATCGGAAATTCCACTCAAATTCTTCTTCCCTCTCATTGCTTCTCCCAGCCTTGAATATTGTCAGTAGAACTCAGGGGTTTTGTTGTCAATTATAGAACTTGGTCAGTGGGTTTATGGGGGTTTTCTGTACATTTTTTTCAACTTTTCTATTGTTTGAAATTTTTCGTAATAAAATGTTGAGAAAAACAGTGATGTTAAATATGGTCTTAGAGAACTAACAATTAAGAAGAAAAACACTAAAAATGTATTTTATCCATTAAAAAAAAAACCCTCTTGGTTTTGTTTACAACAAGGAATGTAATTCTTCCCATAAGTCTGATGGCAATGAGTACATTCCATGTTTGGTTTTTCTGGACTTGGGAGATGCCCCATAGAAAGTAGCGTGAGGAGTGATTTTCATATGTGGTCCTGCTAAAAACTTCCCATGTTTCCACTGTCATGATTATTGTTCCATTTTTCACTTGCGAACAGTGCAGTTCTGGTGCAATGGGGGTTTTGGATCAATGCTCACAGGCAGGCGCTCTGGGGACAACATTGAGTTTGGAATCAGGAGTTGACAGAGACTTGAGCATTGTTTTCTCTGTTATTCTGGGGCCCTCTGTCTCTCTGATCTGTGGGTGGGTGATTCATTCAACATACCATCCAGTATGTCAGAAGGTCATACCTGGGGAAAAAGAGAGGGTCAGGCAGGATAAGAGAGGCAGGAAGTGCCAGGGTAACAGTACCGGGTAACAGGCAGAGTGGCAGGATGGTGCTGGTAGCAATATTAAGCAGGATGTCATGATCAATCACTTGGTAATGGTGAAATTAGCAAACACATGGAGGAATTGAGGGAATCATCCAAACACGACTTGAGAAAGGGCGTTCGAGGCAAAGGGCACAGCCAGTTCAAAGGCCATGACATGGGTGTGTTCTTGCCATGTTCTAGAAACAGCAGCGAGG